>NW_021351001.1:0-253 GCF_001605985.2 Dendrobium catenatum | reverse complement strand
TCCTCATGTACTTCATGCACTGGTGCAGTGTAGAGGGTACCATTCCATATTTATGTATCCAAGGTCTTCCTAAGAGAGCCTTGTATGAGGTATCTGCCTCAATAACATGAAACTTCGCCTCAGTTAAAAAATCTCCAAAATGTAAAGGCAAAGTGATGGAACCTAGAGCCCGCTGACCTTGATCATTAAAACCTTTCAGTATAATCTTATCTGAAGGTAGTTTCAAATGTCCAAGGGAGAGGCTCTCTAGGGT
>NW_021351000.1:0-228 GCF_001605985.2 Dendrobium catenatum | reverse complement strand
TCTACTTTATAAGTATATAACAGGAAGAAGTAAAGTGGGGTTGGAGCTCAAAAAAAATCTAAAGGTTATATTAACTATACTTGATTGGTTTTTGTGTTATTAATTTATTATTTTATTTTAGATTACACATACGTAATATTAAGGGGATAAGAAAAAATATTTTAGTTGAAGAAGATTTTGAAGATGATTTTAACACAGACTATGAGTATTCTTCTAAAGAATGTCAAT
>NW_021350999.1:0-222 GCF_001605985.2 Dendrobium catenatum | reverse complement strand
GTGGTGCTAAAAGCATAAAGTTGCGTGGGACTTTGCCCCTTACTATTTCTGATGTTGTTGTTGATATTGGTACCACTCAAACAAGATATAGAGTGCACCGACTATTCTTGGTTAGAAATAATGGACATTCCCCAGACTGACAGTTAAAGATGACGAGTCGTAGCTTCGTCATCTTGATATTTACTACTGAAGCATTCTCATCAAGAGATAAGATTCTTCTAC
>NW_021350998.1:0-216 GCF_001605985.2 Dendrobium catenatum | reverse complement strand
TGGTTTGCAGCCAAATAGGGGTGATCGGGTTGGTCTTGGTTGCAATGACACTCTTAATAATGCAGGATGCACATCAGGTGTTTGTGGAAATGGTTCTACCGAAGAGTTTCCTTCAATCCAATCTTGGCAAACTCCGAGTGTTGTCAAGACAGTTAAGAATGAAAATGAGGAGATGAACACTACATCAAATGCATCGAAGAAATCTACTGCAGTTAA
>NW_021350997.1:0-440 GCF_001605985.2 Dendrobium catenatum | reverse complement strand
AACACAAAGGACTTCTTCAATTTCTAATTCATCAACACTTCTCAAATCACAATTCCTTCAGGTTATATTGTTTTACTTTTCCATTTAATTCTTCACGTTTCTAGAGAGAAGAGAGAATTTATTTTCTTGCTATTTTGTACAGGATTATGATTCTTTTCAAGTAGAAGTAACAATGCCTAAAAAGTCAGAGCTTGAAAGTTACTTGGATGATGCCAAGTTGGATAGGAATTCTGAGTTAGATATTTTACATTATTGGAAATTGAATCAGTTCAGGTTTTCTCAAGTCTCAAGAATGGCTCGTGATGTTTTGTGCATATCGATTTCCACTATGGCATCCGAAAGTACTTTTAGCAATAGTGGTCGAGTTCTCGACTAATATCGAAGTGCATTGAAACATGATATTTGGAAGCGTTGGTATGCACAAAAGATTGGTTGTTTGG
>NW_021350996.1:0-387 GCF_001605985.2 Dendrobium catenatum | reverse complement strand
GAAATGATGATTTCATTTCAATTCAAATAACATTCAATCAATGTTTGGACAAATTTCAATCAAAGATTGAAATCATATACATGCAATAAAAAATTTATTTTACATTTGAACATTGTTCAACTCTAGTTGAATATGAATGAGGCTTATTAAAAAAAGAAAAAAAAAATTCAATCAAAGCTTGAGTAAGATTCAAATAAAGTTCGAATAAGATGATATTATAAAGATTTATGAAATAGTAAATTACATATTCAAATCATCTTCAAACCTTCTTTGACTATTGTTCAATCTTGGCTCTAAAATACAAACAAGATTTGATTAAATTTCTTTCAATATTCGATCATTAGTCAAACATATTTTGATTAATGTCATAATAAATTTCTAACAATG
>NW_021350995.1:0-267 GCF_001605985.2 Dendrobium catenatum | reverse complement strand
TGAACGTTGGAAAGGGTCCCACAAGACTCAACCATAATCAGCTTCTTCTACACACATGATAAACATTACAGCAGCATTAGTTCTCGGATTTGCATACTATAAATATATTTTCATTGACTGGCTAATTTGCATTAACGGCACAAAATTCAAATAAGTGATTCAGATATTAGAAATGTTTATCTTGCACTAGACTATTACCAAATCGGTCTTGGATAGATTAGAAGTAACATGTTATTTTCCTGGTTCATTTGAAGTGCTTCATGTTGA
>NW_021350994.1:0-1602 GCF_001605985.2 Dendrobium catenatum | reverse complement strand
CATTCATTTCTAAAAAAAAAATAGATTCACTGCTTAGGATTTATTATCATACTATTACTGCTTTATCCTTATTACAAAAGAATAACTAAAATAAAAAGAAAGAGAATATGAGGAATCCTGAAATGATCAATCTCACACAGTTATCTTCTGCCTTCGCCTAAAAATATTTAACTATATATAATGAGCTAAAAACCTAAGCAAGTCACCAAAACCTATAACTGAAGTCAATAATAAGTAAAGGAATAATACACAAGTTAACAGTCAAATCATAACAGTGGCATTCACATGATTACAGAGCAATACAATAGAGAAATCAATAAACTAGTACATGTGTCAAATCACTAAAATAAATTTTCATATCAATACTAAAATCAATATAAAAATAGTATAAAGTATCAAATCAAAACATCAATAAAGACTGTCAAAATCATATCAAAGTAGTAAAAGCATATAAAAATAACTATATGCATGTATCACATGCTCAAAATTATCATACCAGTGTCCATTGCACGTGCTTAGTATATATCACATGATTAATATGTTAATTATAGTAGAACAATAATAATATCAGCATCATGAGTGAAAGTAATAGTAAAGCTGTACAGTGGCAATAATGGTTATGTAGCATGCATTATAATAATCATACACTACAGGAAAATGACCCAAAACCGACGGTTTTTACCGGCGGTTTACCCATATTTACCGACGGTTATTACCATTACCGGCGGTTCTCCGACGGGAAATAGACCGCCGGAATATTCGGCGTAGGAAATTTAGTACCGAGTCATAGCTATAATGATGTTTTTATAGTATCAACATTAGTATCAGTAACATGTTGGCTCAGTAAATAGAATCTTCATTCTATGCCCATCAGCACAAAAATAACTCCTTATAATTAGGATAGCTCATCGGTTCACCATCCTGTACAGGTTAGTCAGTCTCCAACCAACATTAGTGAATAATTAGTCTTTACTTATTTTTTCTCATATATTATTCACACTCATTTTCAATGCATTATAATAAATAAGGAATAATTAGGATTAATTCATAGATTGTTAAAATCACCTAATGGTAGGCAATATAAATCAATACTAAGCAAAAATTAGTATTTTTTAAAAATTACCAAATTACCATAGATTGTATAAAATAATATTTTGAACATTAATTAAACTAAAGTACTATTTAAGGTGTAAACAAAATTTGAAATAGACATAAATCATTGTATTATTAAAATCACCTATTAAAATATCTCAAATAAATACTCAAAATATTTATAATGTTGATATCTATATTTTATAAAATGTTATGCTGTTAAAGATTTACCGACAACTACTGCAAAATCACATATTACAAGCGGTCTTTTTCGACAGACATTGATCTAGCTGTTTTAGACTTTACCGGTGGTTTTCTGGTGGCAAAATTTCTGCCAGTAAAATCTGCGCAGGAAAAATTTTTCCAGCAGTAAATAATTTCGGCGGCTATCTGGTAGAATTATGTCGTTGGAAAATAAAAAAATTAATTAAAATAAATTCACTCTGTCAGGCCGCCCGCCATCCCATGCTACCCGCCCAGCTGCTCGAAGCACAGCCGCGCTGCCTACCT
>NW_021350993.1:0-201 GCF_001605985.2 Dendrobium catenatum | reverse complement strand
GGTGCCCAGTTGACCTACCAACCAATCTAAAGTCCGTCCAAGTTGATCCGAGTCCATGCTCTGATACCAAACTGATGTAGAACGAAAAAAAAGGAGGCGTTGCAAAGGAGGGGATTCTTCTTAATGGAATCTGAAATATTTCAGATTTTCTGCTTTCAGAAATCTGAAAGGAATCCCAACTCTATGTGTGGGGAGGAAGGA
>NW_021350992.1:0-263 GCF_001605985.2 Dendrobium catenatum | reverse complement strand
TGAGTTACCTAATGATAGGTCCTAGGCAAACCAATCCTTCCATTAGATCCCAATATGTCACAAATAACATGATATTTGACAAATAATGATTTTTCAATTGATTGAGACAACTAATTTCAAAAACTTAATGGCCTAAGATAACATATTAATGAAATCTCGATCAATTTATATCGAACTTTTTCTATAATTCCTTATCAATATCTGTTAACTCTTTTGAGCCCAATAATTCCCTTTAAAATTTTATTTATGATATATAAATTTGA
>NW_021350991.1:0-244 GCF_001605985.2 Dendrobium catenatum | reverse complement strand
TGAGAAAATGTCATGTTTTAAAAAACGGGTCGAGTTTGGGTCTAGTTAATATGCGTCGCATCAGTTCCGGCCTAGATTTGAACCCTACCCGTGACCCGATTTTGATAGCCTTGTATATAGTTGTTATGTCTCTTACATTAGGGGTTCTACATGTCTCCTTTTTTCATTATTTAAGCTTCATTTAGTACAATTTTAGATCATTATTTTTTTTTTTCTTTCAAGAATTTGTTTTGCTACAAAGTAG
>NW_021350990.1:0-234 GCF_001605985.2 Dendrobium catenatum | reverse complement strand
TGGTGCAAGTGTGTGAGATGTGTCCTAGCATGCCACAAGAGAAACATCTAACTCCAGGAAAGGGATTTCTTAAATGGTTTGAGTTATAATGCCTCTTCCTAGGTTCTAGCTTAGGATTAAAAGTATATGTCATCCAATTTTTCTTACATGTATCTAAATCATTTTGAATCCTCAAGTTTGTTCTTTTTAATGCTTCGTTATCAATCCTCAAAATTTTCTCAATCTCTTTAGATT
>NW_021350989.1:0-215 GCF_001605985.2 Dendrobium catenatum | reverse complement strand
AGAATATTATTTATAAAATAATTGATAATTTAAAATAAATATTTTGAGTTAATTTTAAAAATAGAAATAATTTTAAAATATTAATTTTATCTCATTCATAATAATTTGAATTTGATTGAGTCGAGGCTAATTGATTTAGGTTGACTTAAAAGTTCGAGTCTGTGCTACGTCAGTGGGCGTCCACCTAAGGGAAATCTTATGGGTGCGACATCTAC
>NW_021350988.1:0-215 GCF_001605985.2 Dendrobium catenatum | reverse complement strand
TTTTTAGAACGAGTTAGTCACTCGCTACTACCTCCAAAGAGTTGCTTAGCAGTGTGACTAATCCTCGGCTGACCTAGAAGAGGCAACCACCACCTCATGGCCCGCACTTCATGGGCTCCACTTAAGAGGGGCTGCCACTCGAGGGGGATCTAATGCGAGCTGGGGGTACCCAATCGCGCTTGCCCACCAACCGAGCTAAGCAACACGACAACAGT
>NW_021350987.1:0-251 GCF_001605985.2 Dendrobium catenatum | reverse complement strand
TAAGAGTTATGGGAAAAACCTAACAAAGGGTTGCATCATTAGCATGTTGAATGTTCATACTTCATAATAGTTTGTAGTGGTCAATAGGCTCATAGGGGGTCAGGAGTTTCATTATATGTATCAATTAAAATCAACTTAAACCTATTGAAATAGGATGTTGGAGAACTGCATCAGTGAGGGATGAAGATTCTTAAGAGATTTATAGGATTGAAATATAAAGTTCTTCCATCTTTTGTACATAATCCCTTAAA
>NW_021350986.1:0-270 GCF_001605985.2 Dendrobium catenatum | reverse complement strand
TGCAATGAATTGTGTATGTAATAGCAATTAATAATGTTGAAGCCTATGCTGTTTGCTCTTGTTGTTATTATGCTCCAAATACCTTTAGGAGAAGATATACATGAACAAGAATCAACAAAAAAATTGGTTAAAAAGACAACTAAAAAGTTAAAAATTAGCAAAATAGCAAGAAAATGTTGAAAAACTATTACATTTGAGTCACATTTATGCTCTGTTTGGGATGGCTTTCTCATTGCTTCTTAAAGCAGCTTTTTAATACAAAAATTTTAA
>NW_021350985.1:0-277 GCF_001605985.2 Dendrobium catenatum | reverse complement strand
TATTAGGCATACACAAGGTTTAAAATTGCGTAAATAAGTCTCGAGGCATTTTTCGTCCGTGAGGCGAGGCATAAGCCTCGAGGCGGTATGGACGCAAAATTGCATAAATGAGAATTTCAGGGTTTTAACAGGTAAATAATAGTAAGTTTCTATCATACAATAAAAACATCTAAATGACATGTGAAATTAGTGGAATGTAAGAAAATAAATACAATAAAATCATGTCCCAAAGTACAAAACCATAAAATATTAGTCTATTAAAACTCTCAAAGTACAA
>NW_021350984.1:0-237 GCF_001605985.2 Dendrobium catenatum | reverse complement strand
GATAGGACAATAAAAGTAGACATTGATAGTTTATTAGGATGGTAGATGTATTAGATCCGGTCTATGTTAAAAAAGGTAGAGGTAGACCTAAAAAGACTTAGTTAGAAAGTATTGGAAATGACATTTTGTATTATATTTAAATGATAATTTGATTCTTAATATGATAGAATGGAGAAAACGGATTCATGTAATTCAACCCACGTAGTATGATAAATGCTTGTTGTTATACTTACTATA
>NW_021350983.1:0-201 GCF_001605985.2 Dendrobium catenatum | reverse complement strand
TTTTCCACACTTCATTTTCTTTAAAACCTCTCTTACTTTGATTTAACTAATATGTTTATAAAAATAAAAATCTTTATTTTTATTTAGATGCTGAAGTCACTAAAGTCAATTGTAATTCAACCTTTGTTGAATATCATCTTTTAAGAAAAGTACTTTTTAATCTTCATCCTTAATACACTTCACTTGAACTAGATCCTTACT
>NW_021350982.1:0-352 GCF_001605985.2 Dendrobium catenatum | reverse complement strand
CAGATGATCAGGATCCCTCGTTCTTTTAATCTGTGATTTTTGTTGTTTGTTTCCTGTTTTTTTGTAGTTTGCTTTTTAGTCTTTGTTTGTTTTTCTTTTGTTTATGGACCCTCTTTTTGTGATGACAAAAGGGGGAGTAGGGTGTGGTAGGAAAAGTTGTTGGGTTTGTAACTTTGAAATTCTAATGGATTTTTTTGTGTGGATATTTTCCTACTTGTGTTTGCCATCATCAAAAAGGGGGAGATTGTTGCAAATATATTTCATAGCTTCTGTTTTGATGATTGACAAACACTATTTCTCTTGGACTGCTTGTTACTTCTAACTTTTCAAGAATCGAAGATCGGACGAACCG
>NW_021350981.1:0-218 GCF_001605985.2 Dendrobium catenatum | reverse complement strand
TGTTTCCACTACGAAGGGTCCTTCCCAAGTTGGTTCATACTTTCCACCGAGCTTTCGGTGCGCTAAGATAGGCCTCCGAAGAACCAAGACCAAGTCGCCTACTTGGAAGGTTCTAGGTCGCACTAACTTATCATGAGCTTGAATCATTCGGGCTTTATACAATTCTAGGTTTTGCTGAGCATGAAGACGACGTCCTTCAAGGCTTTCGAGTTCTTCCA
>NW_021350980.1:0-380 GCF_001605985.2 Dendrobium catenatum | reverse complement strand
CCCATAAGCTTTAATTTTTAAATATTAGTAGGTATTACTTATTAGCATTAGTTTCTAAACTCAAATGCTTATCAAATCTTTAGTCATGGAGCTTCATCTTAGCCTATTGATTAAAAGTTCAATAAACATATTTGTTATGTAGCAGATCTATTATATGATGAATTAGAACAGACTCTTCTTTGTTTAGAAAATAAGATTCTAACAACTATATATGGAGTAATCAGACATAAGCTAATACCAACTCCTGAATATTTGATAATTTTAACTTCATTAATAAGAGCTTAAGAATCATTTTATTTTGTCTACGTACGCCCTTTTTCTCAAGTATTATTGGATATAACTTAAGTTTCATTTGGGATGGCTTTTTTGCTGCTCTTTAA
>NW_021350979.1:0-255 GCF_001605985.2 Dendrobium catenatum | reverse complement strand
AATAAGATAAATTAATTAGATTATCTATTAGTTATTATGAAAAAGATTTAATAATCTGAACATATTATGTATTAAAACTAATTATTAAGGAAGTATAAGTTAAATAAAAAAATGCATCTAATATGACATTTTATGCATCGCAGCTCATTGGATAGCACTTGGGTTTGAAATGGGCGGGCTTCAAACCCCGCACAACATAGATGAGATCGCGCGGGTGGGCTTGGTTCACAGGCCCGCAGAGTTCACAGGCGGGCC
>NW_021350978.1:0-1088 GCF_001605985.2 Dendrobium catenatum | reverse complement strand
GCCATGACGATATGGCCGTTTCTTTAAATTCTGGTCGATCCAGCCATGGTTCTTCACTTTCCACCCTTTCTCCTCTTGTGTTTTCTTGCTTACTCCTCTCTATGGCTGGTGGGAAACGTGTTCGACAAACTTCTGGGAGTTCTTCGAGGGCTAAGATTGACCCTCATTTCACGGAAGCAGAAGATCAAGCCGCCTACCATCTTTATAAAGAGTGTGGGATAACTGTCTCCATAATCATAAATCCTGCCCACATCTCATACCTGGTAATGGATCTTTTCACTCACACCTCCCTTTGCTTCATTCTTTCTCTCGCTTTCCCCTTTAATACCAAGTTTCTTCGAGAATTTTTTGCAAACCTTCGCATTAACCCTACCTTCACAGCCCTGACCTCCTATGTGAATCGACGCCCTGTCGAAATCACATATCAGGATTGTGTTGATCTTTTACACCTATCCACCACTGGGGATAAGCTGCACTTAATCTCTTCTGATCCTGACCTTGACTGGTCCACGGCGAATCACTTCCTTCGACAGACCAATGCATATTTCCATGTTGGAGAGACTAGCTCTTTAGTCAAAGATGCTAGTACAATCCAACATATCCTTCGCACCTCTATAATTCCAAAAGCCGGGGACCGAATCCACATCACCCCTCTACTTTCCCTCACTACTTTCTACATTATGGCTCATAGAGAATTTAATACTGTGGACCTAATTTTTCGATACATTGATCACTTAACCACAATCCGCGATCCAGGTCACAAGAGGAAACCCAATCTATCCTTAGAACACATCATAGCCTATATCCTTGAAACTAAATACCAACTTTAGTATCCTATTCCACCAAACCTCCCAACTCCCTTCTAGTCAAACAGTTCCTTCAGTACCCTTCACAGTACTCGTCTCCACCCTGAGGAACCTCGGGGGGCTGGAGAGGAGGAGGCTCCCACTCCCGCTCCCTTTCCTGACCCTGTTCCTCTACACTAGCACTCACCGATTGATCAATTGATAGAAAGGTTTGATCGATGGGAGACCCGCTTTGATGCTTACGTTGCTACATAGGAGCAGCAACACTCTGAGGATATTGCC
>NW_021350977.1:0-232 GCF_001605985.2 Dendrobium catenatum | reverse complement strand
TTCTTTTAATTTTAAAATATTTTCAATTGTAACTGACTTTTACAAATATTAAATTCTTATATTTGTATAGTAAATATTGCTTAGAAATATAGGCTTCATTTACGATGATTATTTTATTATTATTTTTTTTGGGACATTTAGGTCATTTAAGGCAAACTCACACACACAACGCATACACATAGACTCGAATCCTAGACCTCTTGATTGGAAGCCTAAGCTCTCAACCAACAGG
>NW_021350976.1:0-278 GCF_001605985.2 Dendrobium catenatum | reverse complement strand
TAACAAACAAATAATTAAAAATCAATCTTAAAATAAAATTCAAATCATTAATACTTAAACTTTAATTAAATATTTCCCTTAAACCTTTCAACTAACCAGAATCTTAAGCAACTTAAATCTAATAATCCTACTTAGGATATATCAAAACCACACAGACTTACTCTCACACTTTAGATGGCTTGCTAGGATAAACAACTCTAGTTTTAGGCTAGGCCGGTGTTTATGTTTTTGATGTGTGCCATGGTTTCGAGCTTTCACTGTATGCTAGTTGCTAGCTT
>NW_021350975.1:0-432 GCF_001605985.2 Dendrobium catenatum | reverse complement strand
AGGTTGAGGAACAAGGGGTTGAAGGATGATGAGGACTGGTTGGTGTGTGATGATGTGTCATCTGATAATGAGTGATTTATAAATGATGAGACAGATTTGTCATTATCAGACCTGCAGCTAGAGGATCTAAGTGTGGATGTCTTGAGGGGCATAGCAGATCAAGTGGGCATATCCACTTGTACCACACCACACATATCCACTAGATCTGCAGCACAACAACCAAATAAAAGTATTTCACAACTTTTTATACACTATTACATTAAATTTATATCAAGTGGGCAATTAACATGATAATGGTCATTCTTATTGAACAGGAAAGAGAAAAGTAAGTCATATTGAAGATGATGAAGATATGAGATTCATAGATACAATTGGAGACGAAGATTCTCTTAAATACCCATTTAGTGATGGGACATGATTGGATTTTATATG
>NW_021350974.1:0-330 GCF_001605985.2 Dendrobium catenatum | reverse complement strand
CAGATCGTCCCAGGACGATCAGACCAAATTGGATCGTCCTGGATGGTTCCCAGGACTATTCTCCTGGCCGATGTCCTCGATCGGCCTGGACGATGCCTACAGGAAAACACCTGGAACAAATCTGATCGTCCCAGGACGATCCCAGATCGTCCTGGACGATCCTGGAGCAGATTTTGATATTACACATGTATACTTGCGTATTTAGTGGGCTTTCATTATTTTTCTATCAAAGAAATTGTGAGACCTCGTTCCCTTACTGTTCCTCTCTGACTTGGATTTTCCTCCCACGATCATCCGGGACGATATTGAGATCGTCCAGGACGATCTGTA
>NW_021350973.1:0-315 GCF_001605985.2 Dendrobium catenatum | reverse complement strand
AGGGTTCTCTGCCCACACTAGGAGAGTGTGAAAGGACAATGGTTCTCTGCCAACACTGAGGATTATGTGAATGGATGGATGATTTTCTGCCAACACTGGGGATTGTGTAAAAGGATGATTGTTCTCTGCTAACACTGGGGATTGTGTAAAAGGACGACGGTTCTCTACCGCATCGGGTAGTGGTGAAAAGAGTGTTTTGTAAAGGCTTCTCCTCCTTTTTGTGGGTGCAAAAGGAGAGTCACTATTGGTATTAGTGCAATACTAAGAGGGTGCCTCTATGGAGTGGATGTAGGTCTGGTTTAGACCGAACCACTA
>NW_021350972.1:0-277 GCF_001605985.2 Dendrobium catenatum | reverse complement strand
CATCATCTGATTGAAACGGAGAAGCTAGCGACAACGAGAAGCTGGCGATGACGTTGAGAAGCCAGCCTAGCGAAGTAAAAAGTTGGTGACGAGGGACGAATGATGGCTACGGGGGAACCTGGCGACGACGTTGCCACTAACGATAAACATTGCAACGAGGGTCAAACTAAGATCGAATTGCCGCTCGAGCAGTTTGACGAGCTTTTTTTTCTTCTCGATTTGAGCTCGACTTGAGCTCAATATTTGACAATCGAGATCGACAAGAACACCCCCTGAC
>NW_021350971.1:0-251 GCF_001605985.2 Dendrobium catenatum | reverse complement strand
TGAGGTAGGTGTTTGCATTTAAATTAAGTTCATAAATTTAAATTAAGTTAATATTGCAATTTCAAATGTTATGTTTATTGATGAAATATTCACATGTTAATGTTTATGAATTTCTCTTTTTTACTTCATTTTCATATGTAGTTCATGTCATTGTGTTTATTCTTAAAATTTGTAAAACAAAAATTCAAGGCATAATTGATACCGAATTATACCCGAAGAATTTTGAAGAATATATGATTTTATGAATAATT
>NW_021350970.1:0-278 GCF_001605985.2 Dendrobium catenatum | reverse complement strand
ATATCGTCATTTTATATTATACTAAAAAGAAACCAATTAAGCCAAGTCACGCATGTACTTGTTTAATAAACAGGTTAAAATGATAGACCCGAACTCACCCCTGCTAGCAATCCAAATGACCCGAGCCCAACCCAATAACCTATTTTAATTAAAAAAATTATAACTTATCAATTATAAATTTTAGATGAATTTATAAAAAATAAGAAAATTATAATAATAAGCACAAAAATTTTCAAGAAGAAAATTGAACGGATTAATTTTAAGTCAAAATCAAATTT
>NW_021350969.1:0-281 GCF_001605985.2 Dendrobium catenatum | reverse complement strand
CATCAAAACTACATAAGTTGTAAAAATGTAAAGCATTTAAATATCAACTATCTTAATACTATCTTTGACATGTTTAATCATATTTCTGTTCATCCAGCTCTGATAAACCACAAGAAAGTAAAGAAACATACCAAAATCTTTAGTCTTCACATTGTTCTAAAAAGCCACTTAAAGCTCCTCGAAACAAGAAAACCGTGGGGTGATAAAACCCCAACCATCTAGCACCTTTAAACAGTCCAGCAGCTGTTTACAGCCTGTGGTGACATGATTCCTATCTTCAA
>NW_021350968.1:0-215 GCF_001605985.2 Dendrobium catenatum | reverse complement strand
TTTTTTTTTTTTTTTTTTTTAATCTTGGGTTTTGTTTGGAACAACTTTTTTAATGCTTTTTAAAATAATTTTTTAGTATAAAAATTTTTATATTAAAATGTTGCTTTCGAAAGGACTAAGAAAGCCGTCCCAAAAGAAATTGTAGTATTTGGTAGGACTGTAAAAATTGGGTTACGGGTTAGGTTCGGGTTCAACCCGGAACTGACCTACCATTA
>NW_021350967.1:0-361 GCF_001605985.2 Dendrobium catenatum | reverse complement strand
ATCCATAAGCGGATAGTTAAAACCAACAAGGTTATATACTAATAATCAAACAATATTGATATGGTGGTCATCAGTGGTGATCATCGAAATTTACTAAAGTGTTCTTTAGCTCTCTTAGCTCTTGAACGCCTTCCATATAAAGAATGAGATCCTATTCATAGCCTGTTTGAATGCGGACTATTGATAGATTTGGCCAAATCCAAAACATTTCAGTGTATATTGATCCCTTTGACCGTAGATAATTTATTTAGCATACGGGTGTCTTAATTATGTTAGAGTCGAATGATCTTGAGTTCGTTAGATTCAACTTGCCTAGCCACTCAATTAACTATAAGCATGTCATAATTAGAGATAGTTAGAT
>NW_021350966.1:0-259 GCF_001605985.2 Dendrobium catenatum | reverse complement strand
ACATAAGGCATTAAAAGTTTCACACACCTCACTTAATCTTGATCTTAAGAAATCTAAAGAGATTGAGAAAAATTTGAGGATTGAGAATGATTCATTAAAGAAAACTAACTTGAGGATTCAAAATGATTTAGAAGCATGTAAGAAAAATCGGATGACTTCCACTTTTGATTATAAGCTAGAACCTAGGAAGAGGCATTATAATTCAAACCATTTAAGAAACCATTTTCCTGGAGTTAGATATTTTTCTTGTGGCATGCTA
>NW_021350965.1:0-240 GCF_001605985.2 Dendrobium catenatum | reverse complement strand
TTGCATTCGTCACCAACTAAGCAATCTTTTTCTGTATTTTCAATTTTTAGAATAATCGTTTCACCTGCATCCAAAAGTCTTTCACCCAAACCTTGCTCGTAGGCAATGAGTGAGCCAATCAAATTATCAATAGAATAATCATTCAAATCTTTTGATTCACAAATAACAACAACTTTAGCATCAAACTTTTCAAGTAAATAATAAAGAATTTTATTGACTTTTTCAAAATTTGAAAACTCT
>NW_021350964.1:0-256 GCF_001605985.2 Dendrobium catenatum | reverse complement strand
CGATTTGATATGATTTCTGATTTTCCGTATCTGTTCTATAAGCAAATCTGATTCTGATCTGATATGATTCTGATACGATTCTGTTCTGTTCTGATATGATCTGAATTTCTGATTTTGGTACGATTCTGATTCTATTGATCTGATATGTCTGATATGTTCTGTTTCTGATTTGATATGACTTTTGTTTCCGTATAGTTCTGTCTGATTTGATCTGTTCCATTCTGATCTGTCCGATTTAATATCTGTCCGATTCTGT
>NW_021350963.1:0-293 GCF_001605985.2 Dendrobium catenatum | reverse complement strand
TAGAAGTATAATTTTTAAATTACCAATTCACCCCCCTTCTTGGTTAGCCTTGGGACATTTAGTTAGGCTTAACAACCTAATTACTAGACTCAACAACTTTTGCCCTTGTAGCTAGACTTGAAGCAATTAGGGTTTTGCTTGACTTTGCCTGTTTTAAAGGATTTAAATTGTTTTAAATGGATGTCAAAAGTGCCTTTTTAAATGTTGTAATTGAAGAAGATATTTTTGTAGAACAACCTACTGGTTTTGAAAATTCTAAATACCAAAATCATGTTTTCAAGTTGAAAAAGGCA
>NW_021350962.1:0-1328 GCF_001605985.2 Dendrobium catenatum | reverse complement strand
TACTCCCTTGATTTTCTAATCAATTAAGGCATAATTTATGAATATCGTCCAAGCTGATTATTAAAAAATACATAATTAATTATCTATGGCAGCAACTTCTTTCTGTTTTGAGCTTATCATCCTGGCCGATACACGTATCATCCAGGATGATCTGTTGATGACGGTTGTCTTAATTAAGAATCCTTGTTTATATTTTCTATTTTAAGCCCGATCGTTCAGGACAATGTAAATATCGTCCTGGTCGATATGAGTAAAAATAGAAATTCTAAGTCTCTCAAGTGTGTGTGTGTGTAGGGTTACTTAGCATCAGTCTCTTTGGACATTAAAAATAGACTCAAGAAGAGAAAAAACAAAGTACATACTGACTCAACCCTAAACCTACGCAATGTTGAACTGGCTTCTATTGTTCGTCTGATCTTCAATTCCTGAAAAGTTAGAAGTAACAGGCAGTCCAAGAGAATTAAAAGTGTTTTTCAATCATCAAAACATAAGACATGAAAAATAGATTTGTAACAATCTCTCCCTTTTTGATGATGGAAAACGCAAGTAGGAAAAGCTCAGTAAAAATAGCAGTTCATTAAAATTCCAAAGCTATAAGCACATCAACTTTTCCTACCACATCCTACTCCCCCTTTTGTCATCACAAAAAGAGGGTCCTAGACACACAAAAGAAAAAGTAAACAATACAATAGAAACTAAAATAAAAAACAAAAAACAAAAAACTGAGAACACAGACTAGAAGAACGAGGGACCCTGATCATCAGATGGAGGTGGTGGAGGTGGCTGCTTAAAGTAGCTGGCAAGCGTAGTAAACTGAGTATTTAACCAGGCGATGTCCTGGTCATGCTGCTACTGCTGGTGAGTAATGTAGCTGTCAAATCGGGCTAAATCCTCTGTGCAGTGCTGCTCGTAGCAGCCAATGTCCTCAGAATGTTGTTGCTCCTGTGCAGCAACGTAAGCGTCAAAGCGGGTCTCCCATCGATCAAACCTCTTTATCAACTGATCAAATGGTGAGTGAAGGTGGAGAGAAATAGGATCAGGAATAGGAGCAGGAGCGGGAGCCTCCTCCTTCTCAATCCCCCGAGGTTCCTCATCCCCAGGGTGGAGAAGAGTACTATGAAGCGTACTGAAGGAACAGTTTGAGTAGAAGAGAGTTGGGAGGTTGGGTGGAATAGGATACTGAAGTTGGTATTTGGTTTCAAAGACATAGGATATGAGGTGTCCTAAAGCTAGATTGGATTTTCTCTTATGACCTAGATCGCGGATTATGGTTAAGTGATCAATGTACCATAAAATTAAGTCTGCAGTATTAACTTCTCTATGTGCCA
>NW_021350961.1:0-414 GCF_001605985.2 Dendrobium catenatum | reverse complement strand
TACTTGTGGTGGGAGATCTTCAAGTATAAGTGACATGCAATTGAGCATACCAGTTTCTTACATACACTAAGTATCAATTCCAAGTATAACTCCCTTGAGAAATAAGCAAGAGTTTCTACCTGTAAGCTATAACACAAGATCTCCAACGAATGTCAAAGAAACTGTCATAATGATTGAAATGCAAGAACTATCAAGTGACATGCCAACAAGCAGCAACAATTCAATGTCAAACAAATGCAAGGAGTCTCTGCAAGTTATAACATTCAATACACAACATGAAATGTCCGCACGTAGAGGCAGACGAAGTGTAACAAGTGCAAATGTCTGTAGAAGATTCACTATGCATACAACATGTAATTTACAGGGAGGATACAAGGAGTCTGCCACAAGTGTTAAGATACTAATACAATCCAT
>NW_021350960.1:0-204 GCF_001605985.2 Dendrobium catenatum | reverse complement strand
CTTTCAACAAAGCTCTCTACTCCTTGGGTGACACCTTATACTCCTTCATTACTTGGGTGCTCACACCCCTTCCCCAAATTCTCTACTCCACTAGTAATCTCTCCAATATCATCATCTTCTACTCCATGTTTCTTAGGTTCAGACTCATCAAAAACTACATGGGTTTTCTCTTCCACCATTAGAGTTCTCTTGTTAAACACCCTA
>NW_021350959.1:0-241 GCF_001605985.2 Dendrobium catenatum | reverse complement strand
GAGATCAAGTTCTCTACCGACACTCGAGGAGTGTGAACAGTGGACGGTTCTCTGCCTACACTTGGAGAAGTGTGAAAGGATGAGGGGTTCTCTCCCTACACTTGGAGTGTGAAAGGATAAAAGGTTCTCTACCTACACTTGGAGTGTGTGAACGACGGAAGGTTCGCTGCCTACACTTGGAGAGTGTGAACAGTGGAAGGTTCCCTGCCTACACTTGGAGAGTGTGAACAACGAAAGGTTC
>NW_021350958.1:0-226 GCF_001605985.2 Dendrobium catenatum | reverse complement strand
ATCCATATCCAAAAGTCAAATGTAATAATTTTGGATTAATTGGACACATATCTCATACCTGTACTTTGAAGAAAAAAACTTATTTGATGTGGAAACCTAAGATGCATAAACCAAGACATATCATACATGCGTCTATTTATAAATTGTCAAAAGGAGAACCCAAACTTGTTTGCTTTCCCAGGTCTAATATTTGATAATTTTGTAGGGTCGCTCTCACACAAGATCT
>NW_021350957.1:0-312 GCF_001605985.2 Dendrobium catenatum | reverse complement strand
TTCAAATAAATTCTCTGTTTTACAAGATAATTCTGATATGGGTCCAAATCTTGAGGGTCAAATTAACCAGGTTAGAGAGCCACAGTCTAATTTGACTTTTGGCATTCAAAGTTCTGTTCTGAACTCACTTCCCAGTACAAGCATACAACCTGTTTCTCAAGGCCCCACGGATAAGGGTAGTCTAAAACAAATCAATACCAGAGGGAAAGGCTCCAAAAGGAGCAATAACTCAAAATCGTAATGTCTTATCCACCTTTTGGAGTGTGGAATATCAAGGGTTTCAACAACCCTGATAAAGTAAATGGTGTTAAA
>NW_021350956.1:0-308 GCF_001605985.2 Dendrobium catenatum | reverse complement strand
ATAGGCCTAAACTTGGCCGGTGAGGTAGCATTATCAGTCTTAGGAATTAACACAACCAAGGTATCCTTCCAACTTTCACACATAGAAGAAGTGCAAAAGAAATGGGTAATAGAACGATTGACATCATATTTGATTATTTCCCAATAAAATTTTAAAAAGGAAGATGTAATACCGTCAATCCCTGGAGCTCGATTGTTTCGCATACCAAAGATAGCTTGCCCTATCTCCTGCTCCGAAATCTCAGCCTCAAGAGTAGTCTTTGCCAGATCAAGAATCACATCCTCCTCCTGGAAGTTCGGCCAATCAGC
>NW_021350955.1:0-245 GCF_001605985.2 Dendrobium catenatum | reverse complement strand
TTGTGTTTGTTTGTGTACACTAACATTTCAGGTACATCATACACCGCTCAAGATTACTAAAGACTCAAATTTGGGTAGAAAAGGATGTTAATCAAAAGACTTTGTAATTTTAACTTTCTTTTATTTTCTATTTATTAAGTCCGATCATGTAAGAGTGTATGCAAAATTGGCCATCGTACACACACATAGGGGGAGTGAGAAAAATTTGAGAAGAAAAATTTTGAACTAATCTTACCGTATGATTA
>NW_021350954.1:0-1200 GCF_001605985.2 Dendrobium catenatum | reverse complement strand
AAAAACTTGACAGTATTTTTCAAATTAAAAATTTGTGACCCCGCAGATAAATAATTCTGGCTCCGCCACTGTATATATATTTAAATTGTCATATATAAATAAAACTAAGATTTTATTTGGGCAGCTTTCTTACTGATTTTTTAAATAAATTTTTAGTATAAAAATTATATTTTTATAGGAGAGTTTTTTAAGAAGCAATAAAAAAACTGTCTCAAACAAAGCCTAATATGACTTCAAAAATCGGCTTAATATAACGCGAATCTCAAATATATATTTAAGTTGAAAACTTTTATATTCAAATTTAGAACCATTAGAACTTTGATTTCAACAATAAATATTACTTAGCTAGTTAGCTTATTACTTTTGTATGCTCTTAAACTTAAAGCCAACTTCTAGGCATAGTGTTATTAAAACCATCTTTGAATGATGAGGAATATTTTGCAAACCTTATTAGATATTTTTTTTATTCCACATTGATAATGATATTGTAACAGCTAATTGATGTGGCCTTGTCAAAGGTTCAGCAAATTGATGTGGCCTTGTCGAAGGTTTTAACTTTTTTCAATAAATAGGACACTATGACCTTGTGGTTAAATAGAATACCTTAATGAGACAATCTTGTGGAAACCAATAACAACATATTTCAGCGTCAAATGAGCCTGAATCAAGTAATTAAAGCATACTAGGAAAATATGATCATGAGTTAGATGAGATGGTCAGATAGTCTCCAAATCTTGAATGTTTATAGCCAAATCGAGTGTCTCAACATGATAAATCCAACATGCTCAAAATCATCTAATTCAGATATTATTAAGGCACTTAACGTAACAACCGGATTTTCATTTGAAACTGAATTTAAAATGAAAAATTTAAATTTTGTTTGAGTTGGAGTAGGGGTGCAACCGAGTCAAGCCGGCTCGTGAGCTGACTCGAGCTCGACTCGTTAACGAGCTCGCGAGTCAAGCATATCGAGCTTCGAGTTCGAGTTCGAGCTTAATTTCGAGCTCGGTGTATTAACGAGCTCGAGTTCGAGATTTACCCTGTCCGGCTAGATGGCTCGTCGAGCCGACTCGATTAATTTGAGCGGGCTCTGAATTTATGGATTTCGGTATTACAAGCACTTGAGATGTGCTGTGCTGAACCGGGCTTTCATTGAACCGAATGAAAGCCCTGTAAAAAACCCTAAACATTAATTCAACG
>NW_021350953.1:0-220 GCF_001605985.2 Dendrobium catenatum | reverse complement strand
GGGGCCTCCCGAAGCCCACAAGAATTCATGAGAACACGGTCCAGGCGGACCCAAATCCGGCTGCTCCCCTCCTTATTGTTGGACCAAGTAAAACGCGGCCCCACGAAACCAAGGTCATGCAAATCATTTTGGCTCATAAAATCCAACATCTCAAGAAGCCCAGCAGTCGGCGTGACTCGCTTACCTCCTTTTTTCTCGGTTTGATCAATGCAGCAATTGA
>NW_021350952.1:0-290 GCF_001605985.2 Dendrobium catenatum | reverse complement strand
CTTTCTGTAAACTGGAGACATTCTGTGTTCCAGCAAAGGCCTGTACCAGAAATAAACTGCTTAATCAAGAAATAAAAAGAGTGCCTTTTTTTTTTTGGGACATTTAGGCCATTTAAGGCAAACTCACACACACAACGCATACACAAAGACTCGAACCTTGGACCTCTTAGTTGGAAGCCTAAGCTCTCAACCAATAGGCCAAGGAGAGTTGTGTAAAAAAAGAGTACCTTCACTATGAAAAAAAAAAAAAACATTTCTAGCATCCGTACCCAGGTGAAAAGGCCAGAGGA
>NW_021350951.1:0-219 GCF_001605985.2 Dendrobium catenatum | reverse complement strand
AGCATACTGGATACCTTTAGAGTCCAAAGGTACATCCTAGTAATTGAATGTTAAAATTCTACAAACATCCAAAAATATTAGTATGAAGTGCACCTAGGCCAGGTTGCTTACCTAGGTTTATTAGAGAGGATTTGGAGAAGTTGATTCTAAGGCCAAAAAACTTCCTCAAACATATTTAATATATTATGGGAGCGAGTTATGGAGCATAGGTTGCGGCGT
>NW_021350950.1:0-943 GCF_001605985.2 Dendrobium catenatum | reverse complement strand
TTAGCTAGATACTGCATAGTGCGATGATGGGGATGGCCGAGACGTTCATGCCACAAGTTAGTGGAGATTTGTTTGGAGTGAAGAGCGGTTGGGGAGGGCTTGGTGGTGGAGATTGTGTACAATCCATCACGGACTTGTCCACGAAGCAGAACTTGATTGTCCGTTAGATCCTGAATGATGAAACCATGAGCATCAAAGGAAACAGTTGGGGCATCGTGGTGAAGTGGTGAACGTGGCTGAGATGTGAACGTGGCTGGTTGAGGCTGGGAGAAGAGAGCTTTGGTTTGATCAGAGGCTGAATATTGTAAGTTGCCAAGATGCCCACAATACGCGTTCTCCTTATCATTGCTCTACAACGTCACTGGCCAGTCTTACAATTCGACATCTCCAATGCCTTCCTCCACGGTGACTTAGATGAGGACATCTACATGAAGCAACCACCGGGGTTCACAGATTCTATCCATCCAACACATGTCTGCAAATTACACAAGTCACTCTATGGCCTTAAGCAGGCCCCACGCCAATGGTTCAACAAGTTTACATCGAGTCTACTCGATTTTGGCTTCATCTTCAGTAAATCTGATCCCTCATTACTAATCTATACCCATGGGACTATACAACTCTATCTACTCATTTACGTCGACGACCTGCTTGTTACTGGAAACGACTCAACCACTATACAACATCTTCTACAGAAGTTGAAATCCGAATTTGCCTTGAAACAGCTTGGCTCGGTCACTACCTTCCTCGGCATTCAAATCCAGCGGACGGCTACCGGTTTATTTCTGCATCAATCTCACAATGCTCGTGAAATACTACAAACCTCCGGCTTCTCCTCTTGCAAACCATCTCTCACTCCGCTAGCCACCAAACTTCCTCACTGTCAATCTTCCGATCAAGCATTTGAAAATCCAACACTATACAGAAAAATTGCTGGTGCTCT
>NW_021350949.1:0-713 GCF_001605985.2 Dendrobium catenatum | reverse complement strand
TAAAATGCACTTAAAATATGTTAGTATTTAGAATTTTAATTAACTCTAAAATTGGTGAAAAGTTTTTAAAACTATATCGTAATTTCTTATATTAAGTGATTATTTAGTATTATTCCTTTAATTTTTCATTTTTGTTGCTATTTTATCATAATGATTATTTGAATGATAAATGTTATGTGTCTAAACATTCATAGTGGTAGATATATATAGAGTTTAATGTCCTAGTTTTATAAGAAGATACAACAATCATACAAATAAAATAGATGAGTGCAAGAATCATAACATACAAAAGATTTTGAAAGTTATCGATTCAAATTTGTTTCAAGATTCATGCCCGATCAAGTCAAAGTTTGGTGATGTGACGTACCAATAATCATTTTCTCTTTTTCGAAATAAATGAGCCCGCTCATCAGCCGGTTCAAACTCATAAAATAAAGCTCAAACTCGAGCTCGAATTTGATTAATTAATCAAGATCAAGTTCAAATCAGATGTGATTTGAGCTCGGCTCAACTCATTTACACCCCTAACCCATACACATATTATATCATAGATAAAATGGAATTCAAATCTCTTCTTTTTTTTTAACAATAGAAATTTGAGCTATATGTGTAATTTTATCTAAAAGTAGTTGCGGATAACTATCAACTTTTAATCACAATTTAAGAAAAATTATCTCTCTAGTTTTTTTATCCATATTTTTTCAAGATTTATA
>NW_021350948.1:0-248 GCF_001605985.2 Dendrobium catenatum | reverse complement strand
CAAAGCTCCAACCTCAAAAGAACCACAATATCAGATGTCATAAGCATGCACTACATTGCCCATCTTTTGCATCACCACGATAAAATAGTTAGAGAAAAGGAGAAGTACACCATATCACTCAAGCATCATGCCAGATCAGACAACAGTCATGTTAGGTCAACCCAATAAGACAACATAGCACATTTAGTAGCGTTGAGACACTATTTCATACTTTAATGCTGTGAAACCTCCTTGTTGAGTGCCATAAT
>NW_021350947.1:0-294 GCF_001605985.2 Dendrobium catenatum | reverse complement strand
TAATTAATTACCCCTCCCGATAACGAGAGAGAACTTTCGATTAAGGCTAGTTGTCAATCAGATATGTGGAGAATACATGTTATCTGGCATATAGTAGCAGCAATGAGTTTGGGTTTGAGAATTGATTGGGAATTAAAGAGTTTGCAGATTTGATATTTAAAATTAGGAATTTCACCATCTTGCACTTAAAGCGAATGGTGTGGGAATGGATGATGGACCCGATTAAGATCTCATGATTCCGTCATCCCGGGCCATCGTGGACCCTGGTCTACTTAGTCAGAGGAGGTAGTCGAC
>NW_021350946.1:0-952 GCF_001605985.2 Dendrobium catenatum | reverse complement strand
GAGCGGAGGCCGGGGCCGAATTTTCGGAGCCCACATTGGTGAAGAAGAAGGATGAGAGCTTGAGGTTCTGTGTAGACTACCATGCTCTTAATAAGGAAACTATACCAGACAATTTTCCCATACAATTCATTGATGAGCTATTAGATTAGTTGCATCGATATATGATAATCTCCTGCAAGGTTGAATTGAAATATAGGTACCACCAGATCGGAATGCGACCAGGAGATACCAATAAGGCAACTTTTCGGACACACGAATGATACTATGAGTTCTTGGAGATACCCATCAGATGCCTTACTAACGCACCAACCACATTATAGTCTTTGATGAATATGATATTACAACCCTACTTGTGAAGATTTGTGTTGTTATTTTTTGACGAAATTTTGGTATATAGTAAGTCTCAGGGGGAGCACTTGGAGCATTTGAGAGTGGACTACCTTAAGGGAAAACTATTTGTTTGCCAATCAGAATAAGTGCTTTTTCTCCCAACCCAAAGTGGAGTATTTAGGACGTGATATCTCATGAGGGGATGACAGCTGACCAGAGTAAGATTGAGGCCATGCTCAGATGATTAATACCCAAGTCCTTAAAAGAACTGAGAGGATTTTCAGGAATCAAAGGCTACTATAAAAAATTTATGAAAGTATATGGTTCTATAGCGAAATGTTGATAGAACAACTTAAGAATGACAACTTCAAGTGGGGAGAGTCAGCCACCTAGGCTTTTGAGAAGTTGAAGAAGACTATGACCAATGTACCAGTCTTAGCTCTCCTAGATTTCAGCCAATCTTTTCTAGTTGAGACAGCTGCCTGACTGCCTCGGGTTTTAGGTTAAGGTAGAAAAAAATACATATTTGTTAAGCTTGAAAACCAAATCAATTTTGTCTAATGTGAGCAATTTTTGTCTTGCCCGCAAAATCTACACATATGACCACACAATATATCTTATA
>NW_021350945.1:0-211 GCF_001605985.2 Dendrobium catenatum | reverse complement strand
TTAGTTTCCTAATTTCTTTTGTTGATGACAGGCCGTTTGAGCAGTAGCTTTAGCTTTATTTACCTTATGATTGTGCCATTTTATATGTTAGCACATTATTCATCCGAATGCAATTTCCCTTCTCTCTACTTGTTGCAACATCTTTGCCTGCAAGCAAGTCAATGTCAATATTGAGCCTCCTTGATATGCCCTCACCAGCCAACATTGCCCG
>NW_021350944.1:0-274 GCF_001605985.2 Dendrobium catenatum | reverse complement strand
ACTTGGCATATAGCTGATGCCGCCTCAGAGTCTCCAACACAATCCTCAAGTGTCTGGCATGATCATCCTCAGAAGCAGAATATACCAGAATATCGTCAATAAAGACGATCACAAACTGATCCAAAAACTCCCTGAATACTCGGTTCATCAGATCCATGAAAATCGCAGGCGCATTGGTTACCCCAAAAGGCATAACCAAAAACTCGTAGTGCCCGTACCGAGTACTGAAAGCAGTCTTCACTACATCCGCTTCCTTCACCTTCACCTGATAATA
>NW_021350942.1:0-228 GCF_001605985.2 Dendrobium catenatum | reverse complement strand
AATGTTTGTTATCATCAAAATCATAAATCATAGATCCATAAAAATCTCCCCCTTTTTGATGATGGCAAAACATTTCAATTTGAATTTTCAAAAAAGGCAATTTCTCCTAATCTCCCCCTCACTAGAATAAACCCTTTTTAAAAAAATAGGGGAGATAAAATATTTTTGTTGTTTTTAATTTTTTTGAAAATAAGATACAAAACACGATAACAGTACAAAAATTTAACA
>NW_021350941.1:0-578 GCF_001605985.2 Dendrobium catenatum | reverse complement strand
AGCATATCCATCTGAAACATTCATAAAGTTTTCTAAAAAGCACATAAATGATTGGCTTTCAAAATACCTAAACAATTAAAAAAAAAAAGGTTAAAATCATTGGTGTGAAATATTAGTATGACAAGAAGTATTTTATACAACTATTGAAAGTTTGATAAATAAATGTTTGCATAACATGACAAGGGCACATGCCTCTTAGTATTATTTTGTTAGATAAGGATTGATGTAGGAAGATTAACTTTGTGTCATATAATATGGGTTAAATTTTAAAATAGTTTTCCAATTATTCATATATGGCTATTTTAATTCTAAAGTAGAACATTATTTTTATTTTGTCATTCAACTATATAAAATTGATCCAAAATGATCCCTGTAAGACTAAATTGAGATCAATTTTGTAAAGCCGATGGACTAAATTGTGATTAATTTTATATCAAAATTATAACATGAGGATTATTTTGGATCAATTTTGCATAGTTGAGGGATTTAATTAGGGCAATGTGATAATAATGATCTCCATGGAAACTTAAGTAGAAATGACAATGATGATGAATATATATATATATATATATATAACC
>NW_021350940.1:0-239 GCF_001605985.2 Dendrobium catenatum | reverse complement strand
GCGTGCTCGATATTTGTATAAAGCTAAGGAAAAAATGATTCAAATAGTCACTTGACATTTTATGAAAGATTAAAAAAGTTCCCAACTATATTAAAGAACTATTTTAATCTCTTAAAGCCTTAAAGAGGACCCAAAATAATATGATCATGGGATTTTTTTAAATTATTTTTAAAGACTTGAGGACCAAAATAATATTTTAATATAGTTGGGACCATTTTGGATCCTTACTTATGTAAGAA
>NW_021350939.1:0-378 GCF_001605985.2 Dendrobium catenatum | reverse complement strand
GTAGAATCATTGATACCAATAGTAAGAGAAATTAAACCCTCAACTAAGGCTTCATTTGTGACAACTTTCTTACTGTTTCTTAAAGTAAGCTTTTAGTGTCAAAATTAAAACTTTTATACGCGAAAGCTATTTTAAAAAGCAGTATGAAAGCTGTCCCAAATGCAGCCTGGGAATATTTTGAATGCTTTTACCTCACCTATTACTTTGAACTAATAAGTCTTAATTTGATAAATTTTCAATTGACATCTTACATAATATTTATAATTTTATGAAAAATAATTAAGATTATGTTATAAATATTAATATTTAGATAAAATTTGAAAAAATTAAAATAATAGGTTTTTAATATTGATACGGCATCACAAAATTAGCTTGATC
>NW_021350938.1:0-450 GCF_001605985.2 Dendrobium catenatum | reverse complement strand
AAAGTCACCCTGTTGTTTAAGAGTTTAACAAAATTTTCATAAGGGATTTCATGGTTGTGGTGTGAAGAGATCAAGAAAGACAGTGTGACTAGAATGAGCTAGATTTTGACTATCTTGTTTAACTTGGAGATTATAATGAAAGAAAATGTTAAAATTAAGAGAGAAGCTCCAAAACACTTGAGAGATATAAGAAAACAACTAACATGAAAGGACTATTTAAAATAAAAATAAAATAGTAATGATAAATCCCTTATTAAAGTGGGCCTATTCCTAACCTCTTAACCACACATAGCAAATAAATAGCCACCAAGCATTTCCAAGAGGGAATAGTGACTTATTCAATATGATATATATTTAATTAGAAGCTTATTTTCTTATAAATATCATAATATTTAAAAGCATCATATAAGTAGAATACAAAATAACACATGGGAATGATGGTTAAATTAT
>NW_021350937.1:0-380 GCF_001605985.2 Dendrobium catenatum | reverse complement strand
CCATAAGGGACTCGTGTCAGAACGTACTCTTACAAATAAGTCAATCCAATTATTCAATACGATTCACTCGATATCAATATACCAATTCAATGACACTACGACAGCGAGAACGATTTAATAATGACGACGTACGATGCTACAGTAGGGAAATCATCAATAGAGCACTTTCCAGTCAATAGTATCAATCGGCTTAAAATCCCAATAAACGATAAAATCAATACGGCGAAAGATCAATTGAAATCAAATCAATACAAAGATCAATTGAAATCAAATCAATATAATGAAATCATCAGGTCAATAAAAATCAATACAATCAGCTCTATAAAGAAATCTATTCTACGATAACTCAAATCCATACGGCAACAATCTATTCAATCAAT
>NW_021350936.1:0-941 GCF_001605985.2 Dendrobium catenatum | reverse complement strand
AGCTTTGGAATATTAGAAATAAAACTTTGGATATTTGGGAGATATTTGAAAATATTTGGGGAACCCCTCTGATTGAGGTCTGCATTCAATACAGCCATCATCGGGTGTTCGGGGTCATTTCTCTTTATAGATTGAACCTTGTCGACTCGGCAGAGCTGTTAATCGAGGATCGGGTTTCTCGTAGGCTTTATGTCTTTATTAGTGAATTCATATTGTTGTAGGCCTTGAAGGCCTAATATGAATGTTTTAAAGCAAATATACTGGTTATACTGGTCACCACAACTTTATATTTGCTTAATGGTTCGAACCCTATCGACTTCTATTGACCCGTATAGAAGGATCGGTTTCGAACCTGAATTCACTTGTCAACCCGCGCAGCATCCCTAGACGTCACGTGTGTGCCAATAACACGCTCGCTGGGGCCCATGCGGGTATTATAATTATTTTTACCCTTTTTAGTGTACCTATGTGTATACAATTTATAGTGCACGTACAGGAGTACTTTGAAATAATTATAGATGCCTTCTGTCTGCTTATACGAATGTTGCAGATCCGGTGGCGTGGCGTAGCAGCTTCTGAGTTTAATTGTTCGTTGCTTCGTACAGTTAGACTGTCGTGCACTATTTGTTGATTTTGTTGATGGATCGTAGTGCACTAATGGGTCTCCTGTTTTTTGTTGTAGAAGCTCGTAGGAACTTGTAGTCTTTATGCATTCTGCTGTGATTTTTGGTCTTTATAATACAGTCATTACTGTTGGAGGTAGATGTATTCATCCTTAGACTGAAGTTAACTACAGGATACTGCATTTACTGTAGTCTTTATGCATCTACCCATGGACGGATGTTATACATACATCTGTATTCGTAAATAGATTGTATGTATTGCAGATCATTATCCTTGTAATTATTCACCTCGCATGAATATCCATATGTGCAGGAGAT
>NW_021350935.1:0-209 GCF_001605985.2 Dendrobium catenatum | reverse complement strand
AGGATGGTGCCACGAAGGGTTTTGTCCTCTACTAGCGAGTCAAATCCGAAGGAAAGGAAGAATCCGAAACTGAAGGAAAAGAAAACAGGATTAAACCATATTGGTGCCACAAATAGCGTTATCCACCACTTGCACACTAATCCTAAGGAAAGAAAGAATGCTACCCTAATGGAAAAAAAACTTATTAAACTAGGATGGCGCAACGAAGG
>NW_021350934.1:0-200 GCF_001605985.2 Dendrobium catenatum | reverse complement strand
GGTGAACAATGGGTGAACCGTACGTGTTGGCGTTGACCTCCCTACCCCTAAGGAGGTACAACCCAACAACCACGAACAAGATTCACCAAGAAGATGCAATCCTACAATCAACCAAAGAGACTCGCTAGGAAAATGCAATCCTACAACCAAATAAAAAGACTCGCTAGGAAGAATCCTACAACTGGCTAAAGAGAATCAAG
>NW_021350933.1:0-406 GCF_001605985.2 Dendrobium catenatum | reverse complement strand
AGTTAGATGGCACCAAAGGTTTCTTGATTTTAGGAATAAGAATAAGAAGAGTATCCTTCCACTCTTCAAACATAACACCGGTTTTAAAAAAAATCTTCAATAGCTTTCCAAGTTTCTTCCTCAACAATCTTCCAATAAAACTTGAAAAAAGATAAAGTAATACCATCTAAACCTGGAGATTTGTTGTTACCTTGCATGAATACCGCTTTAGTAAGCTCTTCCTTAGTGAAATCCCGATTAGGCACATCAACATCTTCTTTAGAAATCTGCAAAAATTCTGGACAGGGAGGCCAATTGGTCAATTTACAACTTATGGCTGACCATTTATGCTGAAAAAATATGTAGAAAACCTTCTCAATATTCTCCAAATCTTCTACCATATTACCATTATCATCTTTGACCTGCC
>NW_021350932.1:0-277 GCF_001605985.2 Dendrobium catenatum | reverse complement strand
ATCTCCAATTCCACACCTCGTGCTTATTTGACAAATTAGCACAGCACCGTGAGCTCTCTAGTAACTGAATGGGTTTTAGATTCTGGCGCCTCTTCCCATCTTACATCAGATGCAAATCAACTACAAATGCCAACTCCTTATTTTGGAACAGATTCTGTCTCTGTTGCTAGTGGCGCCACTCTTCCAATCCATCAATCCGGTCAAGGGATTCTCCCTCTTCCGGATACAAATCGTAAGCTACGTCTTAAAAATTTACTTCATGTTCCATTGCTTTCCC
>NW_021350931.1:0-361 GCF_001605985.2 Dendrobium catenatum | reverse complement strand
ACTAAAAATTCATGTCACAATTGCATGATATTATTGTCAATATAAATTAATATATCTGAGGCATAATTTTCGTTCATATAAGAAACTAATCACAATGCGCATGTGATCCTCTACAATTTTCAACTGTTAATTATGTCAACAGGTAAGCTACGTACAATTTTAAATGCATTAATTTTTATTAAAACGAGCAGGTCTCTTCATGCAAAATAATGACGCGGCCATAGCCACCAAACTTATTTCATTATATAATAATTGACTAAAAATTAGATTAAAACACTCTAAGTGTAGCTTCCACAAGACAATCAAAATTTTGTAATTAAAAAGAAGGTCAAAATTAAATTTTAAAATTATTTTAATTATT
>NW_021350930.1:0-221 GCF_001605985.2 Dendrobium catenatum | reverse complement strand
AATACCGTCGAAAATGGGAAAAATGACAGAAAACGTAAGGAAAAACACTTGCAAACGATTGTATTCCCCTATATGATGCAAGAAACAAGCAAGATAACTTTCCTTCGATTCGAGAGGAAGGAAATAACTCTCCTAATCTCTAGCCGTCGTCTAGAGCCCAAAACAAGCAATCCACACGAACCTAAGAAACTTCAAAATGCAAGATAACCCTAATCTCTCCC
>NW_021350929.1:0-891 GCF_001605985.2 Dendrobium catenatum | reverse complement strand
TCTCTTTTATGGATATAAATATGAAAAATTTTCAATATGATTCTAGATTCTTCAAAGTGTTGTTTTTCCTCTTTGAATGCTTATAAAATCACCAAAACATCATCATGTTGTTTTTCTTAAAAGTGATTCTAGATTCTTCACTTATTTTTTTATTATTCACTCTAACATTTAGGGACCTTTCAAAAAAATCCCCAACATTTTTTAAGTTACAAGATTTGTCGACTTCACTGATGATTACACTCAGATGATATAGATATATCTTATCATATGTCAGCATTATTCTCCTAATTTTTACTATCATGATACAAAAATAATTCTATGATAACATCAAGATATTTCAAACTGATAATGCTTGTGATTACTTTAATCACAAATAAACTTCTCTCTTTAATAAAGAATGTATCATCCATCTATCCTATTATCTTGACACTCAGCAATAAAATGGAATGGGAAATAAAAGTAATCTTTTGAAAGTCAGCAACACTCCTCTTCCAAAATCAAATGTCAAAAAAGCATTAGAGTGCGATCTTAATTGTGACTTATCTAATCAATAAAATATCCTCAATGGTGATTGACTTTAAAGATCTTATAAGCTATTTGACTAAATTATTCCCCACAAATCACTTTCTCTCGAAAATTACTTCAAAAAAACTTGAGTGTATAGCCTCTGTCCACATCCACAAACATCATAGGGGTAAACATCATCATAGAGCTCTCAAATGTATTTTCATTGGTTATTACTCCAGTCAAAAAGGGTATAAGTGTTATCATCCTACCATAAAAAAATTCCTTACTCCAAATGATGTCATATTTGATAAGAAACAACTTTTTTATAACTAAACTCATCTTTAGGTAGAACAATCTCAATTGACAGATAAGTTTGAGGAAACT
>NW_021350928.1:0-237 GCF_001605985.2 Dendrobium catenatum | reverse complement strand
GTGCCGTCAGCTTGGCCAAATTTGGTTCACCGAGAAACGGCCTTCACTCTTTTAATCATCTGAATGTTCCTAAGTCTGTTAAAGGCTGTATTGTTTTGGATGCTTGGGGGTTCCCTTATATCTACTTTGTTATCTCCTTTTGTTATGTGGGTCGTTGAGTTTGTTTGCTCGTTGGATCTAATCCTTTGGCAAGCAGTGAAAGTCTTAAGAGTTGGCTCGTGTAAATTGGTGTGGGTC
>NW_021350927.1:0-208 GCF_001605985.2 Dendrobium catenatum | reverse complement strand
TGACCATCGTGGATGACTTGGTGTCAGTTGATAACCTAATTGAGGATCACCTGACCTCTGAACCTGCAAATGAGCACATCCAAAGTTGCGATATTGTGGCATTTAACAAAATCTGTAAGTTTGCAATCACAGATTAAACCTTCTAATTAGCCACATTATTTTATAATAAAAGTTTGAAACTTTCATTTTTTTTTCCTGATTTTTTTCA
>NW_021350926.1:0-317 GCF_001605985.2 Dendrobium catenatum | reverse complement strand
AATCAAAGACTTCGCGCAGTTGATCTCTGATCTTGGTGAGATGATTTTTAAATTAGAAGACCATATGCCATCGACCTTAGGTCTGAGTGGAAGAAACAACGGCAACTGCCGTCGGGAGGCTGCTAAAATTCCTCATAAGATTGCATAACTTTTCTTTTGGAGTTTTTGAAGTGTTTGAAAAGCAGTGATTAATTCGATTAATTAATTAATATGAACTTTTAAACTAATCAATCTAATTAAAGTTTAAAAAAAGCATAATTTATTTCATCATTTAAATAATTAAAACATAATTATATATATATATATATATGTATATA
>NW_021350925.1:0-237 GCF_001605985.2 Dendrobium catenatum | reverse complement strand
ATTTGGGTTAAGAGAAATGAAGAGAATTTTGGTGGTTCTACAATCTAGATTTGTAAGAAAAGAAGTAGTCCAATGTGCAATCTATGAATTGCAAATTGGAGGAGTTTCTTTGAAGGTTTGGTGTCCAAAGAAAAGGGATTCACTCACCTAAATTGGGTTAGGAGAATGAGGGAGATTAGATATTTTCCTACAATTTTGAATCGTAGGAGAAAGGGGATTAGGATTTGAATCCTAAGG
>NW_021350924.1:0-238 GCF_001605985.2 Dendrobium catenatum | reverse complement strand
CGAAATATAAAAAATTAAAAAAAATTCAACTTGCAACATTGTACAACTTTTTAAATGTTTATGGCAAACTTCATGCATATTTTCTATTTGGCTAATTTTTTTTCTCTTTTCACTTTGTGAATCATTGCACATTCTTTAAATTTTTGCACACATTATGTTTTTCTTTTGATGTACTTTTTGGGTCTTTCCAAAATTAGTAATCTAAATTCAAACTTCATTAATAACAAAAACAAGCATA
>NW_021350923.1:0-323 GCF_001605985.2 Dendrobium catenatum | reverse complement strand
CTCAAATACATCACCACTATTTATACTAGTAGTACACCGTTAGGATTATGCCAACACATTCAATCTAATGGTTACAAATGAGTCTCTAGAGTATTCTCATATCTCCTATCATAAATGACATTAAATGCATATTCTAGACTTTTCTAACAATTACTGCTTAAATGACTCTCTAGAGTATTCTCATATCTCCTATAAATGCATATTACTTTTCAATAAATTTCTAGAGTCTTCTTTAATAGATTTATCTAGATTATGGGCTTCAATCAAAAGCCCAAATAATAGCAGGCCAAATTAAGTTTAATTTCCAACATGAAGTTGCTAGA
>NW_021350922.1:0-205 GCF_001605985.2 Dendrobium catenatum | reverse complement strand
AGGAGCATTTCTATATATAGTTATTTAAGCATAAAATCATCATCATCATATTTATTTTAAGATTTGATAATATGATATCCTTAATTAGCTTTGTAGTATTATCACCTTCAACTTGATTCTTTTTCAACTCATCTACTAAGCATTTTTTTATTTATCAATTTATATATCATATTTAATGCCCTCTCATTTTTTTTTTCTACATAAT
>NW_021350921.1:0-374 GCF_001605985.2 Dendrobium catenatum | reverse complement strand
TCATCATCACCATCTGCCACCACCGCCTTCACTACTGCCGTAGCCACCGCTCTTCGCCAGCTGCTGCTGTCGATCACCACCACCATTTTTGAACTTTAAAATGCAATTATTTTACTTCATCCCAAACAGAAAAGAAAATTAATCACTTGCATTAATTTTATGCTCATTCAAACAATTTCTAAGCATTTCAAATACAATGTATTCCTTTTTTCAACAAACTAAATAACCCCTTAATAAATAACTATGGATTTTAGTTCCAATTTAGTAAGTTCTCAAAATCATCAATGTGTCATTACAGACATATTATGGTGTTAAATATGAAAATAATTTAAAATATTACTCTGCTTAAATTCATGAAAAAAATCCATTCACAA
>NW_021350920.1:0-236 GCF_001605985.2 Dendrobium catenatum | reverse complement strand
CCCCCCCCGCCACAACCCTCCGCCGGCCACCATCGCCGTCCATCCGCCACAGACCACCATAGCTAGAACAGTTCATTTTTTTGCTAATATTAGACTGTTAATATAAATATCCAAAAATCTATTTACAAAGCGTTAAGTGAAAGGATACAATGAGCAGAAAAAAAAAATGACAAGTAAACAATCTTGGGATTTAAACCCCATAACAAAACATACAAGGAAATAAAATAATAGAAATG
>NW_021350919.1:0-1386 GCF_001605985.2 Dendrobium catenatum | reverse complement strand
GGTGTAATGGATCAGAAGGAAACTGATTTTAGCTTGTCTCATGAAAAGTTAGATTGTTGTGATGTTAACAAGATGGTGCTGAATGATTCATCTTGCTGATTGGATGTCTCCTAACGTTATTGCGAAAGATCCATTTGCTGATGTCCCTATTTCTATTCTATGTAATGACGCTTTAAGAACTTATTTGGAGTTGGATTTAAAGGATCCTTTTGTCAACCATTCTGATTGTCTTGATGAGTCTTTTTCATTGTCTGGTGTGAGCGGTGGGGAAGATTTAGATGGGATTGACGATTATTTCAATGAAATGTTTAATTTAAAGGTATGTCACCTAGTCAAAAATGTTTTGGCCATTGGGGGTGGCAAACGTCGTAGGCGTAAACATAAAATGAAGTAAGCTTGGTTTTGTTCTCTGCTGTTGTTGGCCCATTTTTGGTTTTTCCTATGGTTTTTGGGTGACGTACTTGGTCGGTTGGGGTTTCTTGTGCTTGTTTGGTTGGGTGTTGCTTGTTGCTGTAGGGCTCGACTTTGATGATTGTTGGTGTGTTGTTGGCTTGGGATTTTGTTAAAGGTGGGTTGTTGGGGGTTCTCTCTGTGTGATTGTTCATTTGGTTTCACTTCTACTGGTTGGCTTCTTGCTGCTTGGTTCTTTTTATTTTTTTCTTGGAGGTTTTCACAGCTTGGAGCTCGTCTGAGTTGTTTTCTTGACTTCTAGTGGATTGGTCGTTGTTGACTTCGTTCGGAGAGTCTCTTCATAGTTTGCTTTTCTTCTCAATTGCTTGATTTTGTATGGTTTGAATCAACAACCCGTAGGTTTTATTTCAATTAATGTATTTTAGATGGCTATTGATTCTATAAGGATTTGTAATATTCTTTTATTTTCAACGCGCAAGCCCCATGTGTGGGTTTTATCAAAAAAAAAAATTTTTTTATTTTCAACGCACAAGCCTCATGTGTGGGTTTTATCCAAAAAAAAAAAAACAAAGAATAAATGATGGCATGTGGATTATTTAAAAGCTCATCAATGATCTTCCATTTCGAAACATAATAATTTTTTTAACTATGAGAATTCATGTTTTCAAATTTTCTAAGATAGTACTAGGCTTCATTTGAGACAATTTTTTTAGTGTTTTTTAGTACAAAAAATTCTATGTCAATTTTTTTTTTTACTAAAAACCGTTTTAAAAAGCAATAAAAAAATCGTCCTAAATGAAACCTTAATGTTTTCACAAAAATACTCTTCATGGGCTTACATGATACCCCCTCTTTGTTTTTTTGTTTTTCCTATTCGTAATTAGTTGACAAACAAAACTCGCTTAAAGAGTTAAAGCTGACTGAGTAATAATAAGCTATCAAAGAATTTTACTCCGACATTCGAAAATTTCCTTA
>NW_021350918.1:0-308 GCF_001605985.2 Dendrobium catenatum | reverse complement strand
TTCTCTCTCTCTCTATCCCTCCCTCCCTCCCTCTCTCCCTCTCTCCCTCTCTCTCCCTCTTGTTGCAACTCGGGCATTCGAGTTTATGATTTTGATGATAACAAATAATATTTATTAATCTTTTATTTCTCCTAGTATTTGCAGTGCATATGTCTTTCTATGTTGACTAATATTTCAGGTACATCATGCACCGTTCTTTGAAGATTCAAGGCTCAAGATCGCATAGAATTGGTCGTATTAAATGAGTCTGTAATTTTCATTTATTGAGTACAGTCTTGTAATGATGTATGTTAGTTTGTTGATCATGC
>NW_021350917.1:0-247 GCF_001605985.2 Dendrobium catenatum | reverse complement strand
AAGACCTATCTGAGGTTATATGTCGGAGCCTTTGCTCAACGACATTAACCTGTGTGGAAGAGGTCGAGAGAATCCACTAAGGATGTAAGACATATCCGAAGTTGTATGTCGGAGCCTTTGCTCGACGACGTTAACCTGTGTGGAAGAGGTTGAGAGAATCCACCAAGGATGTAAGACCTATCCACGGTTGTATGTCAGAGCCTTTGCTCGATGACGTTAACCTGTATTGAATAGGTCAAGTCGAATC
>NW_021350916.1:0-205 GCF_001605985.2 Dendrobium catenatum | reverse complement strand
ATGATGAGCTTTACCTTTTAGACCTAGATTATTTATCAACTATTAATGCATTGAGATTTTTGACCTTGTTATGAATAATTTTCGACTTTTAATTGATAAAGACTGCATATTTAGTTAATATATCAAATTATTTATAGTCTAGAATAACTCTAGCTACAAGAAGGTGTTCATTCAAAATAATAATAATAGTATATATATATATATA
>NW_021350915.1:0-211 GCF_001605985.2 Dendrobium catenatum | reverse complement strand
TTTACTAGAAGGGGAATATAATTAATACCATTATTTTATTTTTTGTATATTCAGATACTCAATATTTAGATTAGCATGCAATTTTTTTAGTTTCAGATATACATTGTGAATTTTATCATAAACTTCAAACAATTCATCATAAGATAGGTTACACACCTCCTCTTAATATGAATGATCAAATTTATCTGCCATTATGCACAAATTAGTAACC
>NW_021350914.1:0-317 GCF_001605985.2 Dendrobium catenatum | reverse complement strand
ACCAAGGGGGGACAAAAGTTGAACTTAATATAACAATTTTCAAAATTATTTTCAATCCAATAGCTTACACCTATATGTGAGGCCACCTGATTAAAGTTTTTGTGCATAGTTTAAACATTTGACAGAGATAAGATAGAGGCGCGACTGAAAGAAAGGAGCGTCTCCGCTGGTCATCCTGCCATCCCCGAGGGACCCCAGGCCTAACTCAGAAAAGGCGAATATGATTAGAACTTGGATTATCGTTGAAAGAAAAAATATATATGGGATTAAATTTAATATTTAATGTGATTTAAAAATATCTCCCTGATGCGGAAGTT
>NW_021350913.1:0-264 GCF_001605985.2 Dendrobium catenatum | reverse complement strand
GTCGGGAATCACTTTCCCACAGACGGCGCCAAACTGTCAGGCCTGAAAGTCGGGCCTTGAGGAGAACGTTGGACATGAATGTCAGGTCTTCAGTAGCACGTCAGGCCTGATCGTCGGGCCTTGAGATGGTGGTGCGGAGAAACTCCGGCGGTGGTCCGGCGAGGCTCCGACGGTGGTCCGGCCAGACTCCTGCGGTGGTCCGGCGAGGTTCCGGCGGTGGTCGAGGAGGAGCTTCTTCCTTCTTCATTCCTCCTTTTCCTTCTC
>NW_021350912.1:0-401 GCF_001605985.2 Dendrobium catenatum | reverse complement strand
CACAAAATCCGGTCCGACGCCTATGACGAGGTGAGTAATCGCCTAAAATCCCATTCTCGACGTTTACAGCGGACCGGGGAACCACCTATACGCGCTCTTATAACACGGTAGGGGGGAGCTCAGTGCGAAGCATACGAAGAGGTGGGTAAGCCCTATACACGCTCTTGTAGCGTGGTTGGGAGAGCTACTACTGTTCTGTTGTACGGGTACTGCTGAAGGCCCCATACACGCTCTTATAGCGTTGTGGGATGAAATTTTGTACGGCCGCGGTGTCTAAGGACACCTATCATACACGCTCTAGTAGCGTGGTGGGAAGGCACAGCTCTCCTATTTTCCCCCAAACGGGGGATATGTTGGGGTGCTGCCGAAATTTTCACTGAAGTTCACATGACTTAAACAAT
>NW_021350911.1:0-212 GCF_001605985.2 Dendrobium catenatum | reverse complement strand
CTGCCTCTTTTCACCCCGGTGGACGGAACCTTGCTAGAGAAGGAACTTCAGGACCGTCCCTAGAAGAGCGCATCAGAAAGATGGAAGAATCTCAGAACGAGATCCTACAGCTCTTAAGGGAGACTCGAGGACCAGCACTCGCATGTCTATATTTTTACAATCAATAGACTATCAAGAATTATTATTTGTTTTTTAAAATATATTACTGTATT
>NW_021350910.1:0-222 GCF_001605985.2 Dendrobium catenatum | reverse complement strand
CATCAAGACGGAGGTAGATGTGGCAATTATCTTGGGTAAAAAATTTTGTGTCTTCTATGCATACTTTCAAGGATTCATGTCATAATTATTCGATAACTTTTATATTGGTTATCAACTACCTAACACAACCCTCCACTTTTCTCAGCACACAATGCAGAAAAAGGATTCACATAGCCCACCCCACGTAGTGGGATAAAGGATTAATGTTGTGGAAAGCTCATT
>NW_021350909.1:0-966 GCF_001605985.2 Dendrobium catenatum | reverse complement strand
TTTTTAGATGTGCTTTTAATGTACTCCACATTATTAATGATTGGCCATCCATTAAGTGTGTATTGAAGGGTGTTTTATTGCTGAAAGTTATTCCTTCGTATAACTATTCTAGAATGTTGTCGTCTAATTTCCCAACAAAATTTTTAGTTGAGGCATCGACTATATCAATCAAATTTCATTCCTTTGCTGAGCGTATAATTTCAACATATTCATTATTTTCCACCAAAGCCCCTAACTCGGGAAAGTTATGGAAAGCATTCTCATGGAGCAAGTCATGCCTAGGTAATAAGACATAACATTCTTCTGTAGTTGGATTTCTTTTATTTCCTATGGGGGTTTGGAGCTCTCACTAGTTCTGTTATCCATCATCTTATATCCTTTAACAACCAGTGTGCCTTTAGTATCATTTCCCTGGTGAAAATGTTGTGTTTGTTGGTGGAGCTCAAACATCGATACTGCAGAAGACATCCAATCACTAACACTTACACACCCTCTTGCATATGGTTCAAACAATGATAGACATTCGTTCAGACATACGCGGTTTGAAAATAGTGGTTCATACTTCACTGAACATACATTGACACTAAAGTGGTGACTACCATGTGCAACAACGTGTTGTGCAATGGGGCTGCAACACACAATACAATTTAATGGTTTTGTTTAGATTCAAACACATCAATTTGGCCATATTAGGTGCATAAAAACTTGTAGCATTGGGAAGAGGTTGTCGGGTCATCATAACCCATATGATTAGGAGTACTAAAACTTATGTCATGTCTTCGTAGTTGCTCAGTTTAAACATAAATAATCAAAATAAGCCTTTGAGCTTCATTAAGTATGAATTCACAAATTGCATCGTCTATGCCTTTAATTGTTGGGTAACCTCCATTATTCAGAAGACATCATACAAGGTCAACCATGCATGTTTCACTAACACGGCGCAATGCTCGAAGAATTCTTACATTT
>NW_021350908.1:0-208 GCF_001605985.2 Dendrobium catenatum | reverse complement strand
GCAGATTGTAGTTTTTATGCTTCATTATTTGGAACTACAAAAGGGGCTTGGTTATTTTCAAATGTTCTCATAACATCATTAGCAAAGAAGTGACAAGTTTCTTTACCATATTAGTTCAATTGGCAGTAAGCTCCATCTCATTTCTATCTCATTTCTTGGAAAAAGACTTGTATTCCCAAAAACAAAGGAGGTTCGGGCATCCCTAATA
>NW_021350907.1:0-324 GCF_001605985.2 Dendrobium catenatum | reverse complement strand
TTTTATCAATGCAATTTCATTCAAATATATTCATATGCAATTACGCCACATGTCATTATAAAAGAATTCATCAATTTTAACTCATTATATATATTATTATTACTTTTATTGTACGTGCATAAAATGTACATTGCTAGAATCTTAAAAAAAGATCATTATAAGAAGATTAACATTATTGTATGAAATAAAATTTAGTAAAGTTTTTGCTTGCCTAATTGATAGTGACAAAAAATATAAAAAATTTAATATAAATTTTATCATTCTAAATAATCAGATAGATATTCTTAACTTAAACTTAGAGGCTTATATAACTACATTCCATAA
>NW_021350906.1:0-280 GCF_001605985.2 Dendrobium catenatum | reverse complement strand
TGTTTCATCAAAGATTTACTGTAAGTGTAAAGACTTACAGAAAATGACTTCAGAAAATTTGGAGTTCATTCTCAGATTGGAAGTATGCAGTGAGTTTCTTGTCATTGATGAAGCAAAAACTTATAAAAAAGTTGATTATAAACCACTTTTAAGTCACCTTTGCTATAACTTTTTGGAGGACTTCAAATAGTGCTTGTTTAATTCCTCAGCAAACTAATCCACAACACAAAACTCCAAACTCTACATATAATTTTCAATTGCATGACCAAAAGGGTACAGC
>NW_021350905.1:0-287 GCF_001605985.2 Dendrobium catenatum | reverse complement strand
TCACTAATATTAATCTTAAATTATAAAACCTCCTAAAATTTGTTTATATATATATACTAAACAATTTATTTTGAAAGACTTATTTTTTTTTTCAAATTAATTGGGTTGTCGAGTCGTGTCGGGTTCGGTTTAAGAGAGATGACCTGAAGCACAAATCAGGTCGAGTTCAAGTCGAAAAGGGAGGGTCAATTTCGAGTTGGACCCGAACAAGGCCCGACAACCAGTCTTGACACCCCTAGTCAGAGATAGACATCAATAGGACCGATGATGTGTGAAGAAGAGAGGTT
>NW_021350904.1:0-206 GCF_001605985.2 Dendrobium catenatum | reverse complement strand
GAACCCCGACGGTGGTCGGCAGGAACTCCGGCGGTAGTCGATGGCAAGAGAGCTCCCAAATTCCTCCCTTCCTTCTCTTCTTCTCCCTCTTCCTCCTCCTCCTCCTTTATGTGAAGAATGAGGGCCTATTTATAGTTTTTTGAGAGTGGCATGACTTGTAAATATATGAAAGATCAAGGGCAAAATGGGAGTGTTTGAATAGACGG
>NW_021350903.1:0-241 GCF_001605985.2 Dendrobium catenatum | reverse complement strand
TAATTGTGGAGTGCTAGGTTTCGTTTGGGACAATTTTTTTTACTGTTTTCAAAAGCAATTTTCTAATACAAAATTTTTTGATTATGTAAATTTTTGCGCTAAAAAGTTATTTTAAAAAACATTAAGAAAGCTGACCTAAAGTTTTAATGGTTTTGTATTGCGGTGATTTTTTTTTGCTTCATTTGGCACTTTTTTTAGTTGGCTTGATTTTTAGATAGTTTTTATTATATTTTTAAAATTT
>NW_021350902.1:0-504 GCF_001605985.2 Dendrobium catenatum | reverse complement strand
CACAACAAACAAAGACTAACAAGCAAACTACATAAAATAAAAAACAAACAGCGGAAATAGACTGGAAAAATGAAGGACCCTGATCATCAGGTGGAGGTGGTGGAGGTGGCTGCTGAAAGTAGCTAGCAAGCGTGGTAAACTGAGCATTGAACCAGGCGATGTCCTGGTTATGCTGCTGCTGGTGAGACATGTAGTTGTCAAATCTGGATAAATCCTCAATGCGGTGATGCTCGTAGCGAGCAATGTCCTCAGAGTGTTGCTACTTCTGTGCAGCAACGTAGGCGTCAAAGTGGGTCTCCCATCGATCATACCTCTAAATCAACTTATCAACTGGTGAGTGCTGGTGGAGAGGAACAGGGTCAGAAAAGGGAGTGGGAGCGAGAGCCTCCTCCTCTCCGACCCCCCAAGGTTCCTCAGGGTGAAGACGAGTACTGTGAAGGGTACTGAAGGAACTATTTGAGTTGAAAGGAGTTGGGAGGTTTGGTGAAATAGGATACTGAAGTT
>NW_021350901.1:0-281 GCF_001605985.2 Dendrobium catenatum | reverse complement strand
CTTCTCCAAAACTTATTCACATGCCATTTTTAAAACATACGATTCTCATCTTCCAAAATCATACTCATACGATTTTCTTTTCAATACGCTTTCAAGTTTCAATTTAAATACAAACACATTTTCACAATTCCCAAAAATTATACCCTACACTCTTCTTTTTCAAAACACTTTCATACATATTAATATTTAAAACACCTTTAAACACATTTCAAACTTCAACACATACATTTTCCAAAAACACACAATTTTTTACCTTTCAACACATATAATTCCAAATACAT
>NW_021350900.1:0-412 GCF_001605985.2 Dendrobium catenatum | reverse complement strand
CAAGAATATAGACATTATTAATTTTTTGACCTTTTAAAATAGTTTTATCCTTCAAAATACTAAGATAACTTTTACAAATAAATTTAAAGAAAAACTTTTTATCACATAATTGACTTTTACTAAGAAGATTATACTTTAACCCTTTTTTACTAAAAATACATTTTTAATGATAAAACCATCAAATTTTCCAATTATACCAAATCCAACCATTTTCCTAGTAATGTTATCTTCAAATATTACCTTTCCAATACTCCTAGTCTATAGCATGATGAACTGGTTTTAGCCTCCAATCATATGTCTCAAGCAGCCACAGTCTAGGTACCACATGCTCTAACTTGACTTCTTGTGAGAGCATTCTAACAAAGTTAATCAAAGGTTAAATTTGGCAACCCAAGCGAGTTTAGGTTCCACC
>NW_021350899.1:0-558 GCF_001605985.2 Dendrobium catenatum | reverse complement strand
GGCCACGGAGGGCGTGCTTTAGGCTGGGTGATGCGGTCCGACACGGACATACGAGGAGGAGAGTGGGGGGAAAGATTGCTTTGCATTTTTTTTAATGTTAGAATCAATATCATTTAAATATATTATTAATTACTCTTATATTAATCATTTGTAATTAATTCAAATAATTAATAACATTTATTACAAAATACGTTATACAATATTAATTAATAAATAATTAATTTAACTTAATATATAGTATATATTAATAACAATAATTATTTAGCAATTATGATAACTAAGCTAAAAATAATAATTATAATTAATTATATTTAATTAATATAATTATAATTAAAAATTATTTTATATTATTATATATATAAAAAAATTATCTAATCCCCCATGCTCGACGGATTGACTGGATTTGGCCGTGGACACGCGTGAAAGGGATCAAATTACCTTCACAGCAATGGGCTCCCGTTTGCTTCCGATCAAAATGTTAACTTCCGACCCGCAGGAGGGAAATATCGTGAAAGGAGGCAGGGAAGGTTCGCGTGCGGGAGGAATACGGCAGGGGGC
>NW_021350898.1:0-221 GCF_001605985.2 Dendrobium catenatum | reverse complement strand
TAAATACATATTTTATTTAATTTTAAAAGAAATTATCTTGTAATAATTAATTTTTTTGAAGTAAATTTAATAGTCATGAGTAAATAAATCATGTTGATAATATTAACTTTTAGTGATTTTTCAAAAAAGCTAGTTGGAAAAAGGCTAGTTGGAAATTTCGAAGATTAAATTCAGGAGCATCTGAACTCCGATTTCAGCGAGCTTATAGTCAAACTGAGCGT
>NW_021350897.1:0-290 GCF_001605985.2 Dendrobium catenatum | reverse complement strand
AATCAAAATATGAGGAAAAGCATGACCTAAAGAGAAGAAAAAACCTAGAGGAGAGCACATATGCAAGCCAAAATAAACAACTTTAGGAATGTGCATAGGTGATATCATGAAGAGATACATTAGAAGAAAAAAAAAACAATAATGATGGCCTTTGTTAATTTACACTTGTATCTATAAAAAAACAACATTTTGGAATCATTCGTGAACATTGCAGTACTCAAAGATTTGGAACAATTAAGATTACATAATTATCTGATTGTCCCGAATAAAGATCTAAATCATAAATTATA
>NW_021350896.1:0-587 GCF_001605985.2 Dendrobium catenatum | reverse complement strand
ATGGAAGCTGTTTTAACTTCCATCTATCTAATAAACATAATGCCTTCTACTCTTACCAGAAATCTTTCATCGTTTGAACTTTTTCATAGAACCAAACCGAAATATGCTCATCTTCGTGTCTTTGGCTGCGAGTGTTTTCCTCTTCTCCCTCCTCATTCTAGACATAAGCTTCAGCCCAAATCTAAATCGTGTGTGTTTTTAGGATATTCTGATACTTACAAAGGCTATAAATGCCTTGATACTACGACTAATCGGATTATTATTTCTAGACACACCGTTTTTAACGAATCCAAATTTCCTTTCCAACACCTATCTGCTGATTCCGGCTCTTCTCCAAGCCGGGAAACCCCTCCTCTTTTACTTCAACCTACCTCCAAGGCAATTCAGCCTATGCCTTCCCTTACACTAACTAACCAATTTCCCATTCCGTTACCAGCTGCCACTTCACATAGACCAACCATCCCTGTCAATTATTCGAATGATCTGCCCATTTCCTCTCCAGTCTCTGTTTCTTCACCTACGCCTCCCAGCAACCTGGCCGAGACTACTCTACCTCATAACACTCACCCCATGGTCACTAGAGCAAG
>NW_021350895.1:0-277 GCF_001605985.2 Dendrobium catenatum | reverse complement strand
CTCTACTGCCGCGTATATTCTAGCACGCAACAGTTTGACACCGTCTGTGGGAAACACAATCCCACTACTTCGAGTACTGCTATGATGGTGAATAGGCGCAGCAGTCGTTTAGTTGGAGCTTCTCGCTTCAATTCTCATCCGTCCAAAAATTCATCTATTAACCATAGACGACCAATGTCAGCATCTTTTCATCCTGGGGGGCAGAATGCTGCCGAAGAAGGGATCTCGGGACCTTCTTTAGAAGAAAGAATCTGGAAGATGGAAGAATCTCAGAACG
>NW_021350894.1:0-263 GCF_001605985.2 Dendrobium catenatum | reverse complement strand
GGCAAGTCCTATTATATTGAGACGTGACAGGCAAGTCCTAATATCTAATTTTAGAAATGTTTCATAATTTTTTCCCAATTTAAACTTTAAAATAAGCTACTGACTATAAAGCTACTAAAAATATCTAAAGTAGTGTAAATAAACTTATCGATATGATTTCTTTCATTTTATCAAAATGTATCTACAAGATATACATTATAATACATGGCTACTGAACATAAAGCTCAGTAAAATACGACAAAAGCTAGCCATAACTGTACAAA
>NW_021350893.1:0-471 GCF_001605985.2 Dendrobium catenatum | reverse complement strand
AAGTAACACTTCTATGCAGGACATACCAACTACCTATCCGCAAGCGGCTAGATCAACACACTGGCAGCAGGCCATGCAAGCTGAATACCAAGCCCTGCAGCAACAACAAACTTGGATTCTCGTACCGCCTCCGCCCAATAAGAAAATTCTGGGATGCAAATGGACTTATAAGAAGAAAACATTACCAAATGGGCAATTAGATCGATACAAAGCTCGGTTGGTAGCTCTCGGATACGACCAACAATACGGCGTCAACTACACCGAGACCTTCAGTCCCGTCGCAAAGATGACCACGATACGCATTCTTCTCACTATCGCACTCAACCGAAACTGGAAAACAACTCAACTTGACGTATCAAATGCATTCTTGCACGGCGATCTACATGACGAAGTATACATGCGCCAGCCACCAGGATTCATTGACCCGAAGGCACCACATTCGGTTTGCAAACTACAAAAATCCCTCTATGG
>NW_021350892.1:0-403 GCF_001605985.2 Dendrobium catenatum | reverse complement strand
TCCGCCTGTAATAGGCGAGAACCGGCCCTTTGTGGGCTGGTGCGGAAGCGGGATGGACTGGGCGGTCCGGTCCATCATCACTCCCCGCCTAAAGATTAACCTTGTCCTCAAGGTTGAAAGCGGGAAACTGGACTTGTATGCTCTCATAGGCCTCCCACGTAGCGTCATGTGCCGGTAGATCTTTCCACTCAATCAAAACTTCTTTCCCTTCTTCCTCAGTGGGTCTAACCCCTTTCAATGAACAAGGCTCTAATAGGCTTGTACCATCTTCAGACAATGCTGGTGGTAAAGTATCGACTGGTACAGAATCTCCCTTGAACTTCTTTAACTGTGACACATGAAAGACTGGATGAATCGTAGTAGTGGTTGGTAACTTCAGGCGATATGCTACATTCCCAATCTT
>NW_021350891.1:0-402 GCF_001605985.2 Dendrobium catenatum | reverse complement strand
AGCCAGTCCAATTGGAAAAATTGGCCAAAATCGATTTTATAAGCTTAGTAGCTTTAAGAGAGGCTTCAGAGAAAATGATCACATCATCTGCATATAATAAGTGGGAGATAGGAGGTTCATTTGCACAAATACGAACTCCCAATACATCACTTCTTTGACTAAAAGCATTAGATAAAAGTTGAGCACAAAGAATGAAGAGGGAGACAAAGGGCAACCTTGTCTAAAGCCGCAATTACCTTCAATCCAATTTGAGAAGTTACCGTTGATGGATAAGGTGAATTTAGAATTTATAATACATTCTAAAATCAGTTTAGAGAATAAAGTGGGAAAACCAAAATAGTTCAAAGCTTTTTCCAAGGTTTGCAAACCCATGGAATCATAAGCTTGTTCCATATCAACTTT
>NW_021350890.1:0-1513 GCF_001605985.2 Dendrobium catenatum | reverse complement strand
GTACTTCTCATCACACCTGAAGCACACCCCTTTTGCCTTTTTTCCTGCAACTCCTTCTCAGTCAGCTTTTTGAACTGCCCACCATTACCTCCTCCTCCCATCTTCTCCTTGGGTGCTTCCTTCATGCCCCCGGGGCCTGCCCATTTTGCTGGTAAGAAGGTGGTTGTTGTCCTGTACGACCCCCCTGAATAGTTTCCCCGAGTCCCTCTTTCCGACTTCTTCTGGTCCTCCACCAACTGGGCCAACTCCATGGCCTTGCCTAGACTCCTTGGCTCCAACACTTTGACTGCTGTTCTTATCTCTGGTTTCAACCCCTTCATGAAATTCCCTTCCAGAGCTGACTCCGAGATATGATCCAGCCTACTAGCCAGATACTCAAACCTGTCCCGATAATCTTCCACTGTACCTTCCTGGGTAAGGGCAAATAATTGCTCATAGAAGTCTCCTTCCCCATCGGCTCGGAAACGCTCTAGTAAGCATTCTTTGAACTCTCGCCAGCTCCGAATAGGCTCCAGTCTATCACGCCATTGATATAAAGCTAAGGCTTTCCCTTCCAAGCACATCCCTGCCGCTGTCAATTTTTCTTCTTCTATCAACCAATTGACAGCAAAATATCGCTCCACTTTATAAATCCAGCCATGGCCGTCTTCCCCCTCGAAAACGGGCATCTTCAATTTCCTCACCTTGGGATCTCCCCGGTATCCCCCGTAGCCTCCCATTCCCCTCAGAGGAGGCATTCCCCAATTTTCCCGATCATCCCTCCGACGAATATACTCTAACCCCTCTTCATACTCACCTCTCGTTCCTTCAACATTATCACCTCGACGCTGAATACCTTAAAATTCAGCACCTCGACGATGACGTTCCTCCCTTCTTCCTTCAAAATCCCCCCTCGACGCTGAATTCTTTCGAATTCAGCACCTCGGCGGTAAGATCCCTCTCTCCTCCCACCAAAATCAGCCCCCCTTCTGTCATATCTTATGCTCATCTCTTCCCTCGAAAGTGGCTCCAGATGAGGCATGTCGTTCTCTTCCTCTAGGATCTCCACCTCCTACTGTCTTCTCCCTCGCAAGGGGTTGGGATTTCCTCCCATGCCATGGCCATCGGTGGTCTCCCTTATTTCCGATGTCGCCGGATGGGTTTTCATTTCGAGTAATTTCTTCATCATTTCCTCCATTGCGGTGAATTTCCCCTCCAACCTTTTCATTGTTGGAGGTAAGTTGATTCTAAAAGTTGAAGAATCTTTCTTCCTACTCGGCTTTCAATTGACCGACTTCGCCTTCCAAGACGTCAACCTTCTTTTAGGCCATCGTTCTTCCCAACATATCTCAAAAATATCACTTCCGGAAGCCAAAAACTTGCTGAAAAAAGAGATTTCAGCAGCCTAAGGTCTCCGAATCGACGCTCTGATACCAATTTGATAGGAAGCACTAGTATTCACAAGTGTTCCTAGCCAAAATCAGTAAACTGCTGCAATTTTATTGCTGTCCACAGCAGGAAATAACCCAAAAAC
>NW_021350889.1:0-294 GCF_001605985.2 Dendrobium catenatum | reverse complement strand
GCGAAGGACAATGTGTACTTTCACATCAACTTCGATGCTAGGGATGTCAATTTTTGACACAACTCGAAACATGACCTGATTCTAACCTTAAAAAATTCAGGTCAGGGTCAACCTGGACTCGAAACGAGTCAAGTTCGGGTTCAACAATTCAACCCATTTTAAAAATAGGGTTCGGGTTGACCATCAACCAAAAATGACCCGAAATTGACACGAAAACCTCTATTTGACCCGGAAACCAGAGATTGACCCGAAAATCGAATATTAACCCGATTTTTGACCAGAAAATTAGCAATT
>NW_021350888.1:0-231 GCF_001605985.2 Dendrobium catenatum | reverse complement strand
GAAGATTGATTTAAATTTGATTATAATGGTTTTAAAACTCTTTATTACAATGGAGTGTATTTGGATATATGGTATGTATGTAAATTGTATATTTTGGATGTTAGATAAGTAAATATAATAGTTTTAAGTGTTATGTATGTCAAAATCTCTAGTTTTAATTGTATAATATTTAAATAATGAAATATTTTTTACGTCAAATATTATTAAAATGTTAACATTAAGGTTATAAGT
>NW_021350887.1:0-258 GCF_001605985.2 Dendrobium catenatum | reverse complement strand
TAACGATCAAAATATTTTGTATTATAATAGTGAAAAAATTATCTTAAATAATAATACTAAAAAAAAAATTAAGCTCTCAGTGACAATAGGGCAAAATGGTAATTTCAAATTTCCTATTTGAAAATTCAAAATATAAAAAATAGTAAAGAAAAAGTCTAAATAATTAAAAAAATTAAATTTAATGCATTACCCATCCCCAAACTTTCTCATAATTCTTTGGGATATATATATTTTAAATTTAATGTTTAAAATATAGGG
>NW_021350886.1:0-209 GCF_001605985.2 Dendrobium catenatum | reverse complement strand
TAAATATGCGAGAAATAAAAATCCAGAATATAAAGTGCTAAAAAGAAACAAGAACGAGCACGCAAAACATATTTAGTGGGTCAATCAACCTTGATCTATGTCTACTCCTCGGAGTTCTCCTCTCATGGTATTGCACTAAATCTTTTAGTGACTCTCCTTTTGCTCCTACAACAAGGTAGAGAATCCTTAACAAAATCACTTCAACCCTT
>NW_021350885.1:0-606 GCF_001605985.2 Dendrobium catenatum | reverse complement strand
TCGTGTCTTTTATTTTTCCGTTGCTTTTTATTTTTCTATTTTACTATTTCAATATTGTGGTTGAAAAACGTTTTCTATAAAATTCACTAAAGTTAATTTTCTCGGTTTTAAATTTTAAAAGAGGGATTAAATTTTAATTACCAATTCACCCCTCCCCCCTCTTTGTTAGCCGCTGGGACATAAGCTTAGGTTTAACAACCAATTCATATTGAACAAGTTTCAACAAAAGCCAACTGCATTTTCAGACAGGTACCCTCGAAAGACCCCATACATGTCATTATTGTGCATGGTGAGAATGAAGACTAGGACTGCGGTGTCTAAGGACACTTACCATACACGCTTTTATTATTATGATTGGAGGGCCCAGACTCCGATAGTTTTCACCTAAATAGGGGAGACATCGGGAGACTGCAAAAAATTTGACTAAAAATGCAAAGAACTTGGACAAACAGAGGACCAAATTTGAACTCAAATGAACAAAGAATATGAGACTTGATATTAATAAAAAGGACAACTGGGGACTTGTGAGCTTCGACTTAAATTGGATACAACTGACTAAAAATGAACTCAAATTTAAAATGAATTTGAACTTAAGTAAATAACAAA
>NW_021350884.1:0-650 GCF_001605985.2 Dendrobium catenatum | reverse complement strand
GCTTCTCAGAATCCGGCTCCTCCTACTTTTCTTCCTTTGACTCGCTAATAAATGTTTAACATTGAGCTTTCTTCTTGGAAAATCCTTACTTTTGTTCATTGTCTTCTACTTTGTAGTCAAAAGGGTATGAAATCACTGCTTTAATTGAGAGTTCTCTTAGGAGTATCCCTCCTAGGATGTAATTAACTACAGAAGCTTGCTACTATAGGAATTTGAGAACCCCAGATTAAAATAAACCTTGTTTTATTTATATAAAACAAGGAAAAAATCTTTAGTAATGCAAATGTCTTTAAAACTTCATTTTTAATTTTAAATATATTTGTAGGATGCTATTATTATCTTTTTAGATAATATAATATCCTGCTTGTTATATTTAATTTTGGAATAATGAATTTTATAAAATCTATTCTTGTTTTGGATGTCTTGAAGAATGTTATATTCATCTTTCAAGATGATATAATATTATCCTTGTTATATCTAAATAAAAGAATGGATAAACTTTTTTAAAAAAACTTATTTCTATTTTTAAACATATTTTATCGATTTTTATATTCATCTTTTGAGATGATATGTTATTCTTTGAGCTATGCTTGATCATAGAAATAAATCTTTTAAAACCCTATTTTGATATTGAATCCATTGTAGAATAT
>NW_021350883.1:0-348 GCF_001605985.2 Dendrobium catenatum | reverse complement strand
TTTTTAAATTAAGGTCAATTATAATTTATTTACTGCAATGCATTGAAAATAAATGTGGATATGTATTGAGATTACTGTTATAGTACCGTGATAATAATGTGTGTGTTAAAGATACGTAAAGATTGGTTGACTCATTGGTTGGAGACTGATTGACTTGTAGAGGATGGCGAGCCTACGGGCTTTCCTTTAAATATCGTTGTCTGGTGTTATCATCTACTGATTCATGTGATATTAATCAAGAGTTATAAAGAGATGATTATTGTGCTAACAGGCAAATAGTAACGACTTTATTTACTAAGCCAACAATTTACTAATATTGATATAATACTGAAAAACACCATAATAGCT
>NW_021350882.1:0-245 GCF_001605985.2 Dendrobium catenatum | reverse complement strand
GTGCCACGTGGCGCTTGGTCACTGGGCCAACAGTGTAAGGCCAATGATTGGCAGCGTTGGTTGGGACCCACGTGACATTCACTTAATACAATCAGCAAGGAACGGCGCCCGTCTGATCATACTGGCTTCATCCGACGGTAGGGATCAGATCCCGCCGTCTGATCTCAGCCGAGATGGATCGGACGGCGGATAATCAATCCCGTGGTAGGGAGATATCGGTCTAGATTCCGTCGGACGGGGAGATC
>NW_021350881.1:0-332 GCF_001605985.2 Dendrobium catenatum | reverse complement strand
CAAGGAAGTAATTAAGGATGATTGATACGATCACATTATCCTGGATGATCGCAGGATCGGCCAGGACAATCTATTCAAAAACCCATAGTTGCTTCTGGAAGATAAATATCGGCCAACACAAATTTAGGGCGATGCTCTAGACAATTTTTCTCTGATTTGAACTGATCGGCCGGGACGATCGTGATATCGTACGGGACGATCAAGCAAATTTTTAATCATCTAGTTTGCATTCAGGGTGATGCTTCGGCCGATCTTATGAGATTTGTATTGATCGGCCAAGACGATTTCCATGTCGTCCTGGATGATAAAGTCAGCAACTTGCAATTAATGAG
>NW_021350880.1:0-516 GCF_001605985.2 Dendrobium catenatum | reverse complement strand
TGTCATCCGATGTAAGCGGTTCCACCAGATCTGTCTGGATTAATTTCTCGGTAGGCACATAGATTTGATCGGTGGATCCATGCTTACCATCAGCCTGAGAGGAAGATTTTTTGAGTTCGGGATGAAGTTTAAAACACTCCGTGGGGGCATGACCGTGCATTTTGCAATGAGAGCAAAATTCAGGGACTTTCTCAAAATCAACTTTTTGCATATAGCCGTAAGCTTTCGAACCTACCCAAACTTCCTTCGTATGTTTTTTGGTGATATCGACTTCAACTAAAATTCTAGCCACAGAAGGCCTTGTACGTGAAGCAGTAGCTTGGTCAGTTTGAAGTGGTCTCCCAAAAATAGATCCCAAAGCATGTAAAACCTTTTGATTAAAAAAGTGTAATCGAAGATTTGGGAACGAAATCCAGATAGGAACTATGGGTGATTCTTCCTTAATATCAAAAAATGGCGTCCATTTTAAAATGCGCATTTGACAGTTAAAAATGAAGTAAGATCTACGAGCAAAAA
>NW_021350879.1:0-280 GCF_001605985.2 Dendrobium catenatum | reverse complement strand
CACCGCCCCCTATAAAGTATAATTGAAACATCGATCACATCCCATGGGTCAAATAAATCTTCCTACCAAATTATGAATCAAAGATCTAGTGGTGGCATTGCTCGGAGATCTGAGTACAAGCGTAAGAGGAAGTAGTCTATATGGTAAGGCATGAGCATGATAATGAGGGTAGTGATGAGAATGAAAAGATGACTAAGATGAGGTGGAAAACGAAGGCAAAGGATAGAGAAATATCTCAATTGAATGAGAAGGAACAAACAACAGCTACCCCTAATCTTGA
>NW_021350878.1:0-967 GCF_001605985.2 Dendrobium catenatum | reverse complement strand
TACAAATCAATAAAGTTTTATAAGTTTACATGTTATATAATACTTTGTTTTAAAATTGAAGTGTTACATGTCCCATCTTTTATCCTTATGCAAATTTTCATTAAGGGGTTGTTTGGTGGCCAGAAAAGAAAATGCAGTGTAAAGTAATTGTAGTGCATTCTAAATACTTTGAGGCTATTTGATTGTCTACAAAATAAACGCAGGAGAGTTGCTTCCCTTGTTTGGTTAAGTATATCCACAGTAAAGTAAAAGCATTTTTTTTAATAATTTATTTTGTTATTAAAACTAGTGTATTTATAAAAGCAGTGTATTTATAATAATTACTATTGTTTGATGTTATAAATTAAAATCAGTGTATTCATTTATTGAACGATCTTAATATAATTTGTTTTTATCATAAGATATAAAATTCTGTTGTGCATTAATTTAACAGTGTGCTGCAATAGACGAAAATATACTTGTCATAGAGAGATATTAATTTTAAATTCTTTTAAAATTTTAAATTTTTATTTTTCAAGTAATGTTTTTTAAAAAAAGTTGCAGAAAATTAATTTTCAAACTGATTTCTTTCTTTATTTTCGTGATTAAAGCAATCGTTTTTAATTAGCAATAAATAAATCACATAATTCTCATTCATAACATGTAAACAACTTTAATGAAAAAGTACAATTTGAAAACAAAAGATAAAACTGTACGCATTATTCGTAGTTATAATTATAACAAATTAATACAAAACTACTAAAAAAGATGAAAAAGTATCTTATAAAAAGATAAGTACAAAGTTACCCATTATTTTGGTATCAAAAGATAATTATAAAGTTACCCAGACTATTTAATATTTGTTAAAAAAGGAGATATCTTAGGTCAACAAATACCCACTGCTATCTGCTTGAATTCAATCCCGAAAATTTTCAAAATTTAGCTTGATTATGCATTTCTGAATCAAAACTTTAAAAAACAACATCTA
>NW_021350877.1:0-626 GCF_001605985.2 Dendrobium catenatum | reverse complement strand
ATAGATAACTTTTTTGGGCCAACAACTACACCTAGTTCTCAACCATCATTGAAAAGTGTCATGGCATTCAAAGAAGCCATACACATAGCTGATTTGGCAGTTGGGAGATGGTTTTACGAAAGTTGCATCCCATTTAATGCCATAAACTCCTCTTTTGCGCAGACGGCTGTTGATGCTATAGCTACAATTGACCTGGCTATAAATTGCCATCCTACCATAAATTGAGAGTTAATCTTCTACATGATTATAAAGAGGACTGTAAGATGTTGATAGATACATATAGAAGATCTTGGAAAGAAATTGGTTGCACACTCATGACAGATGGTTGGACAGATAACAGAAATAGAACCTTGATTAATTTCCTTATTTATTATCTAAGGGGTGTAGCTTTCTTGAAATCTGTGGATGCTTCTAATATTACAAAGGATGCCAAAATATTATGTGAATTATTTTGTGAAGTTGTTGAATGGGTGGGACTAGAAAATGTGGTTCAACTTGTAACAGATAATACTGCAAATTACAAAAAGGCAGGGAAATTATTGCATGAAAGGTTTGGCAACATTTATTGGTCTCCATGTTCTGCTCATTGTTTAAATCTTATTCTTAGAGATTTTGGGAACATGCCT
>NW_021350876.1:0-435 GCF_001605985.2 Dendrobium catenatum | reverse complement strand
TTTTCTTTGCTAGTTATGTATACTGATGGTGGTAACCCCTTATCACTATTCAAAAAGATGTGGGTAAATTAGGACAGCCTAGATGTTGCCCATATCAATAAATAATCAGACATGAGTTAGAGGATCGCTTGTGATAAATAAGAAGTTTTTAGTTGATCCGAATAGTGATAAGGGGTTACCACCATCACAAGCGTTAATTAAGAAAAATGTTTGAAGTCCTTAAAAGGACCTCAAGCTCGTTAATTCTCTAAAGAGCTACAAATTTAAAGCCAAAAAAACCTAACAATTCCTAGTCCCTTCTAAGAAAAATTACAAAAAAAACCCTGGTACATTCTATGGTGCACAAGAATGAGCACCCAAAAATGATGAAAATAGCAAAAAGTAGCATTAAGGTCCAACTTCCTATCCAGATTCTCTCCACCACAAACACCTGCA
>NW_021350875.1:0-234 GCF_001605985.2 Dendrobium catenatum | reverse complement strand
TCACCTTTAGTAAGCATGATGCAGTGTGTTCATGGTCACTTGAGTTCCCCTAAGCATATCACACTATCATTTTCACTTCATATTGTTTGTCGTTTTGCCCTTAATTGACACATGAATTCTGAGATGTCCATCGTATGTCATACATTTTTATTGGTAGGAGAATGATGTGCTCATTTATAATTACATGACTTTACTTTCTTGAAGATAACACTCATTTCAAGCTATTCGAGTATA
>NW_021350874.1:0-536 GCF_001605985.2 Dendrobium catenatum | reverse complement strand
TGGATATATTGCTCATTTATTATTCATTAAGCACTTATATTTTTTTTATCTGACTATATTAAAATTTTGAGTTTGAATAAATTGTTTTCAAGCTTAAAAGTATGTTGTTTGTATCAATTAAATTAATTTTCTCTATTAACTCTAACTAGATTAATTAAATTATAATTAGCATAAGATAATGCTTAAACATCATTTGAAAAAAAAATTATTTGATGAATACTTAGATCTAAATTTTACATAAGCTATTTTTACTATAAATGGTAAGACATTTTCTCTTATTTTATAAGATAACAAATACTTAAGTAAAAATAGATATTTTTAATAATAAAAAAGTATTTTTTGCAAAATTAAAAGAAATAACTTGAAGCTTAAATATAGTTAGTATCATATTAATGTTAATAAAATTTCGCACGAAATATATCATGAGTCATTTCTTCTAAAAATTGATTAATTTGTTTTTTCTTTGCTCTAATAATAAAGAGAAGGGGGAATCAAGTACTAAAAAGCTATGTGCGATTTCTATTAGCAAGATCGTT
>NW_021350873.1:0-1111 GCF_001605985.2 Dendrobium catenatum | reverse complement strand
AAATATATCTAATAGAAGATTAATGCAAAAACTGATGAATCAAGAATCATGATTTTAAAACTCAAGTATCAAAAATATCATGAGATAAAAAAGTTTTCTTAAGATTTAAGAAGTACAAGAAATGTAAGCTTACTTTTTGTGGGCTCATTTTGTGCCTCCTATCAGTTGTTTGGTGCACTTTGCACATCTTTTAATTTTTGATACACTTTATACATCTTTTTAAATTTGTCTTCATTGCGTATCTTTTAATTTTTGATACACTTTGTGTATCTTATTAAATTTGGCATCATTGGTCTTTTTTTCAATAAATATGCTTCCTTTATATAAATTTTAAAAAATTGAAACAAACCCATTCTATTTAGGAAAATTATGGTTTCACAAGAAATTGCATGGAACTTAAAAAAAATCATATCTCCCAATCCACTTGACCAATTTAAGTGCTCTTAGGCACATTGGAAAGATCTCAGGGAGATATTCAAAAGCTCTATGGTCTCTAGCTATGGTTTGGTATACAACTTATAGAATTTCAATAATTATCATATGGATATTTTTGGAATTTCTCTTAGGATTAAACTTCCCATAACATGAGACTTTGGGGGATTAAATTTGGGCATATCTCTGACATGTCCAAATTTATTTAACATGTTTGAATTATTTAAGGGTACAATTGAGCCAATTTAAGATCAATGGTCTAGGTTTAGCCCTTGATTTTAAATTTCTCTAATGACCTTTCCAATGATATTTAGGATTTGAACGTTGGTTTGTTAATTATGCTTAGTCTAGGGAGTTTAGAGCCACTAATTTTAGGGAAACCTAATGGTTACTTTTGGTGGTTATGTTAAAAACCTTAGGGGATTTAATTTTGCCCCAAATTTAGTGGGCTTGGGCCTTGAGTTCAAGTGAACTCATGGCCAAAGTTTCACTGGAATTGGTTCCCATTTAGTCCACCAACTAGGGAACCCATAATTACCCCTTAAATTTGACCTAGAAATTTAATTAATTAATAATTAATTCATGTTAAATCCTAAAAATCTAAATAAGGTCTCTAATTGTTCATAACTGAATCCTTAATTTTTGAAAAGTAAAATCTTTATGATCAACCCTCTAATTT
>NW_021350872.1:0-399 GCF_001605985.2 Dendrobium catenatum | reverse complement strand
GCTAAAGATTTACCTTCTAAGCACATCTCGGCTACCGTCGGTCTCTCACCCTTTGTCAACCTATTGATGGTAAAATACCCTTCAATCTTGTAGATCCACTCATGGACATCCTCTCCCTAAAAAATAGGCATATTCTACTTCCTCAACCTCAGATCGCGTCCGTTCTCTCTGTTTCCTTCATAATTTTCCCTTCCTCAAGGGGTGGTTTCCCCCAAATATCCCAATTATCCCTTCTACATTCATACCCAAGCCTTTCATCAAATTCCCACATTCTCCTTTCAAATTCAACACCCATTGGAACATAACAAACCCTCCCCTTTTAAATTTAGCCCCCCTTTGGTCATAATTACACCTTTCCCTTTCAAATTCTGCCCCTCCTCTCCAAATCATCACATCTTC
>NW_021350871.1:0-259 GCF_001605985.2 Dendrobium catenatum | reverse complement strand
TGAATTTCATAATTATAATTACCCACTTTGAACTTTTGAGGCCTTCGACGAAGGGTGTTACTTTGAATCTCTCTCCAAATCTCTATCATCAAGAAATAAAGTTTTCATGAATTTACTTTATCAAATAAAACTCAAGAATAGTTTCATGATAGAAATTTCTTACAATGGGATTTTCCAAATCTCCCAAAAATCCTTCTTCCTCTTCCAAAATTCTCTCTCTTCGCTTCAATTCTCTTCCTCTACCTTTAAGAAACATATT
>NW_021350870.1:0-455 GCF_001605985.2 Dendrobium catenatum | reverse complement strand
TTTCTTAAACCAATTGTGAGGTGGTGTATTGTAAATATTGATTCAATAGATATCCTTAATGATACCTGGGTCTAGATAAATGTTTAAATATCAACAAAACATATTGATAGAAGAAAGCTAAAGAGAGAAAGCGAGAGAGAGACTCTGAGGAAATTCGAATTTTGATTGTTGGAATTCAAATTTTCAATTCTGCGGGATTCCCACAAGATTGGATGTCGTCGGAGCCTTGTCGTCCATCTCCGGCTAGTGGTTCTATGGATGTTTGTCAGCTCCCTAATGGAGGTTCGCTCGCTGTAGGCAAGGTCTTTTCTTCATCTCCGCCGGCGTTCGGTGATAGTAAACATGGTTTTGTTCAATCTTCAAAATAGAAAATTAGATCTGGTAGGCCATTAAAAATTAATGAGGGTGGACTTCAAGTTTCATCTAAGATAAATCCAGATGTTATTGGCAAAGGA
>NW_021350869.1:0-7537 GCF_001605985.2 Dendrobium catenatum | reverse complement strand
AAAGGCTTGATGTTGTTGTTGTTGTTGTTGTTGTACCACATTTTACTCATGAATATGCTCACTTTTCCCTTCTTTTTTTTGCAGCCTATTATTATTGATCATTTCTTTGACCACCAAAATGTAGCAACCATAGTATATGTTTGATATTAGTGTGTTGTTAAGACATATGAGAGTATTGATTTTAGTCCCACATCATATATGTAAAAATATGTTAGTTTTAAAAAAGCCAAGTGATTGACCCTCTATAATGGCTTGAACTTAGTGTTGAAAGGAGTTTGAACATTTTGTATTGAGTCTAAGTTTGGTTCTCATACTTCCTAATGACTAGTTTCATAGTTAGGTTAAGTTAGAATCAAGTAGTTTGTATAGTTTGTGGCTTCTATGGGTCTTTAAGGCTTTCTACATGATTGAGTAAAATTCAACAGGCGACTCCTATGATTATTCTATATAGTTGTGTGGGCTATTGGTGCATAATATTTGATGAAGTTTAAAAAAAAAAAACAAGCTTACTTTTGAGAGGGAGCGAAATGTAGAGCTCAAATATTGAGGGCTAGATTTTTAAGACACATAAGAGTATTGAATTTTATCTCACATTGGATAGGTGAAAAATATTTTAGGGAGTAAATACCAAGTGGTTTGCTCTCTCTTACAGGCTTAAATACTTTAGGTTAAGAAAGAGTTCGCCGATGATCTATTAAGTCCAACTTTGATCCCGCTTTGATTGCATGCTCCCTGGCATGCCTTTATTATTCTTGTCACGACGAATGTTGTTGGTTTGTTGGTTCACTTGTTTGAATCACTTTGCAATCAACATTTGAACATAATGACTATCTAACGTAGCCATTTCTCTTGCTAATCCTAGTTGCTTTTAGCCTCATTTAAGCAAGGTTTATCATTGTTGGATCCTTTGTTTTCTTCCTACTTGGGCTATGAACATAATCTATGTTGTGATAGCTTTTACTTCACTTGTAGCGTACGTGTAGGCCATCACCATTTACTATTCTCTTCTGCCATAGCTATTTGACTCCAAGGAGCATTATGAAGCTGACACTCAAGATTTGTCACAATGTAGATCATAATGGTTAATTAGTTGTATGGACACCCATGCTATGATGGGAATCCACCGTTGGTAAGTCAAATGTATGTATCCATTATTGAGATCTCTTTTGTTTGGTGCTATTTTGTAGTATTCACTTCCATATTATCAGTCTCTTGACCAGCTTGTTCCTCATCAATTATCTTGATTTCCACGAGTGAACTTGTTCATTGAGCACACTTACTAGTGAGTGCATCAATTTTTGCTTTTGGTCATGCATAAACATCACTTTAAACCTAGACTTGGTCTTGGGACCCTCCTAACCTGACCTTTGGCTTGATATATCCAAAATTTTTGTTTAATTCTTTAACTTGATTTAACTTGAATTAATGTATTGATTCGTCACTCTGAACAATTAGAAATCTGCATGAGGATCCAACCAAAGCCTAAAACATTGGTTTATTTGAAAAGTTACATTGATTGACTTGGACATATATACAGGCCTTGATGCAATAAGTTGCCCAACTAATTAGGTCGAATTAAGCTTGCATAGGTGCCCATAAGGACTAGTGTGTGTTTGTCTTGTCTTGATTGTGTGTGTATTATCTTAGGTGAATGGACTAAGAAGCTGTTGCCTTATAAAAAAATGTTAAAAAAATAAAGCAATCTCCAACTAGCCCAAGGCTTCTGGTAGGAAACACTTGTAGATCTCAAGTATTTCTTATTAATCTTCGGAAAACAGCGAGAATTCCACAAAAATCCACACAAAACCAGGAAAATTGTAGATAAATCGTATTATTTGATGAAATGGAAATGGAAAATACCAAGATACAATTGATCCTCTATTCGAGAGGAGGATCTATCTCTCCCAAATCTCTAGAAGTCGCTAGAGCCCAAAATAAAACCTAAATCTAAGAGATCTCAAATTTCAGCCAAATTCAAGTGCCCTAATCATAAAAAAATAAATTATTTAATGCATACAATCCAAAAGGAAATCTCTAAACAGTCCCTACATTCAAATTTCTCTCCTAATTACCTCAAAAAACCTTCCAAAATAGCTCCCTTGGATCTCGCGACTTATGCGGTTCGTACAAGAGGCGGAACCTCCGCCTCTGTTTTGCCCCTAAGCCAGACCAGCATGGACCGGTCTAACAGCTTCTATACCAAACGGTCCAATCCCATTAGAATTAGTTAATCCAATTATGCTTAATAGGGCTTGTGCATTTGTGAGCTTCTATCTAGTGGAGACTAGAGAGCAAGTATTTAGATCAGTGTAGTTTCCATTCATTAGATTTTAGATTATCCATGTCATATACACAGTGGGTTATCCAAGTGAAGGAACTTAACTAGATTGCCTACACTCGAGATGCTCCAAAAAAATTACTAAAAAGTAATTGTAAATATAGAAAAATACCTCACACAATATAAAGAATCCAAAAACTAGTGTTATAGGAGAACAAGAAAAGGCAATGAGATTGAGAAATTGAATAGAAGCCAAATCATAGGAGGGAATACCACCATATAATTTAATGTGTGGTTAAAAAGGTTAAATAGCAACAACATTGATAAAGTTGAGTAGCAATAAGAGTGATTTCAATCGGCAAGTTATTGTCAAAGATGCATCGAGAACCAAGTGCACAAATAACAACATATAAAACTAGATATCCATCATCTCAATAGCAACAAAAGATAAGCAGAAGAATTGGAACAACAAAATTCAAATGCTCCGAAAAAATAATCAAACAATTTGTTCCAAGCAAGTGCACATCGCTACCTAAGTTTCCCAATAATAACAAAAGAACATTAAAGCAACCTTACTTCATTTGGACCAAGCAACTCAAGTATCAACTATAGGATTGAAAGATGTTTTACAGACTGAATTATCTCTGGAACTCAAGGTTTAAAAGTGCGTAAATAAGCCTCGAGGCGCTTTTAGTCCGTGAGGCGAGGCGTAAGCCTCGAGGTAGTGTGAGGCGTAAGCCTCACAAATGAAGAATTGCATAAATGAGAATTTAAGTATTATAGCAAGTAAATAACAGTAAGAGTCTATCATACAATAAAAGCATCTAGATAAGAAGTGAAATTAATGGAAAATAATAAAATAGATGCAATATATGCATCTCATAGCATAATTCAAAGTACAAAACCACAAATATAAGTCTATCAAAACTCCCAAAGTTGAAATAAGAAAGAACATCTAAAATCCAATCATGTCCCATCACTAAATGGGTCTTCAAGGGAATCTTCTTCTCCAATTGTATATGTGAATTTCAAAACTTCATCATCTTCAATGTTACCCACTTTTCTATTCCCTGTTCAATAAGAATGCTTAGTGTGTTGTTAATTACATATATTTAAAATGTAATAGCACATAAGAAATTGTGAGATACCTTTATTTGCTTATTGTGCTGTAGAACTAGTGGATGTGTGTGGTGTGGTACTAGTAGATGTGGCCGCTTGATCTGCTTCACCCCTCAAGACATCTACACTTAGTTCCTCTAGCTGTATGTCTGATAATGACAAATCTGTCTCATCATATATGAATCACTCATTATCAAACGCTATATCATCACACACCAAAGGGTCCTCATCATCCTTCAACCCTTTGTTCCTCAATCTCCTATCTCTCAACATCTTGTTGTGCATAATATACACAAGGGAGTTCATTCTGAGTGTTGAGAGTCAATTTCTTCTCTTTGTTTGCATTTGACTATATGTGCTCCAGTTTCGCTCACACCCAGAGGAAGAACAAGTGAGGTCCAAAACTCTAACTGCAAAACTCTATAACTCAGGGATGGAATCACCAAATTGGATCAACCATTCAACTATTTTCAAGAATAAAAATAATAATATGAACATATTAAAGTGTTATGCATGTACGAATACTTTGCAAAAATAACTTTATCTGGAGAGCGTTTGACAATAATAGATTTTACGTTTGGCAATACAGATACTTTTCCACTCTTGCTTCCGTTGTAAACACCTTGTTCAACCTTTTCATCAAATTGCTCCAATTGTAATGTTTTGTCATGGTTCTCTTCTTCATGTAAGTAGTAATTTCATCATTCACCTTATCAGGCGCATTTGCACACGGTGTTATGTTTTTATAAGAGCCGGATAAGTGTTCTTTCATGCGGGTAACTCCTCCCTTCACCACTTTATCATAAAAATTACATTTCAAATACACGTCTTCTCACTGCTGCCTACTTCAATCTGTACACTATACTTCCAAGAAGGGTCCCTCCGCAATGATGTATTAGACTTTTCTTCCCCCTTAACCATGTTTCTTAAAGCACAAATGCAAAATAAAACAAAAAATCTCAAAAAATTTAAAACCATAGATTTTCTATAAGTTGAAAAATCATACTTTTAATTAAAAAAACCCTAAGACCGGTTGAGAAGTGTCGTAGAGGGCGGCCGGACACAAGAGGCTCACCGGCGTAAGGCGGCGCCGGCGGCGGAAAGGCCGGGATCGTGCGGGAGAGCTGGCGTCTTCGAACTTCTTGCGGGAGGTCTTCGTTCGGTTCGGGTAAGCTGGTAGAAGGAAGAAGAAAGGGGGGTTTTTATTATAAACTTAAGTGAGTGAGACCGGTCTCTTATTTCATACGCCTTATTCCAACTTGCACAATAGCGCCATTGAGGCGCGCCTCAATCACCGTGAGGCATAAGCCTCATCAAGCCCCAAAATTGCTTAAGCAATGAGTCTATTTATGGTCGAATTGCGCAGAGGCACGCCTCTTATTGCACAATTTTAAACTATGCTGGAACTAACAACACATAATAGGAAGTGAAGTTCTACATAATTGCATCTAATTTCATCATTGATAGGATAGTGATTGGTTGAATTAGACAGCCTGGAGAAAATTTGTTAGACTAAACCATATATCTACACATGAATCCACTGAGTGCTATAGAGAAGTTAAACATCAATCATCTAGTGTAAAACAATTTTTTGATGCAGCAATATATGTTGTCAAAAACTAAAAATAATACGAGCAGAACTATTTTTTTATTCAGTGAGGTGAAATGGAGTATTGTAGCTTCTATTTGAGATGCTCTAATAGTTGGTACTCTTTCATTATTGTGTAATCCTTTTTTGAAGAGTACATTGTTACCCTCATGCCATATGTTGTAGGTCATCAAAAATCATCATCTTGTAAATAAAGATATTGCAACATGAAAGTGATAATACTTAAAAGTTTTGAGTAAGGCGAGAAGAGGTAAATATCCCATTTTTATAGCTATGTAAAGAAAATGAGAGGTCAATCATTTGGGGAGGTTGAGAAATTTCAGGCACATTTATTTATGAAGACATGATGTGGACAACTCTAGGAAAAAATGATTAGGAGCCTAAATGAGAAACACCACATTATCTGCAGCATCTCAAGGTGGCATAAACGAGTAGCACTACATCAATGAGCAAAGTCATCTGTGAGCGCCACTACACGTCAACAACCAATGACTACATGTCGTTAGTAAGCAACGCCAAGCATTAGCAATAGGTAGAAGCATATGTTAATTAAAGCGAGGTTCATAATTTTGTTTAGTCTCTAAGATTGCAGAGGTTTTCATGTAGACTTTTAGAGGAATAATTTATTCGAGCGTTTTTGTGAATGGGCAAAGGAGGCTGTAGCCATTCCATTCCATCACTATAAATTTTGCAAACTTCAACCCAGTAAGTCTTACCTTAGACTAGCTCTCCTGGACTCGGCCAGACATGCTCAGGTGGCTAACCATGGCCATTATTGGCCATTCTCCAATAAGGGATCTAAAAACATTAATTGACGAGGACATTGCAATTGCAATGGTGGTGATGATTTCATAAAGAGGGACAATATTAAAATACCAAGAAGGTTTATAACCTCATTATGGGCTCTGAAAATTCGCGCCCCGGCCTCTCTGCGGCCCCTTTCTCTCTTTTCTTCGGGTCGTCGAGGAAAGTTTTAACAAGTTCCGGGGAAAATTTTCAGAAAGCAGATTGGGTTTTAAATAAGACACTACCCATAGATTTCACCCTCATTTTGCGAGGACTTTATGATCTAAGTTCTGGTTTCCTATAGGTGCAAGCCCCTATATTTAATTACCCCTCTCAATAATGAGAGAGAACTTTCGATTAAGGCTAGTCGTCAAACATATACGTAGTATCTGACATATAGTGGCAACATAGGTATTTGAAAATTTGATATTTAAAATTGGAAATTTACCACCATACACTTAAAGCGGATAGTGGGAGGGAGTGCTGATAGACCCAATCAAGATCTTATTGTTTTGTCGTCCGGGGTCATCATGGTTCTTAGTTTACTTAGTCAGAGGTGATAATTGACCCAACTTGATAGAAGGATCCTTCTCGACAGCCATGAGTTGATTCGTCCAAGCGTACCTTATAGACGTGTGGTGGATATTTTTCCAAGGGGACAAATTTGAGTTCGCCTTAGCTGACAGAGAGATTTGTACCCTATCGATCATATCCTATTGATTGATTTCTCAATGATTTAACGTCTTTTGGGGAACATACGGGCTCCGACCTTGATCGTAATATAATGATGTCATTTGGCGGCAAAACCACTCGGTCATAACCATTTATTTGTGGTGTCATTTGATAGTGAAACCACCGATTATAGGACACGTGCCACGTCCTCGCTAGCAAGAGATGAATTGATAATAAATCCGAGTGATATTCTTGACCAAACATTTGCTCTTTATGAACTGAAGTGATTTTCAAAATTGTCCACCTTGACAAGTTGTTGCGGAGGGTGAATGGATATTTTTTGCTTTGATTGTTTAAGTGCTTTATTTCAATTTTAAATATTTAGTTTTGGTGAATTTTTTAATTTTAGATTTTTATGGGCATTTGGGAATTTGGGAGGCATTTTTAATAGTTGGGTCCTTTCTGATTGATATTTTCTATCAACACTGCCATCATCGGGGTATGCGAGTTGTTTCATTTTTGTTGATTGAACCTTGTCGACTCTATCTACTTGTTGACAGACGATTGAGTTCGAATCTAAATTCATTTTTTAATCTGCGCAGCATCTTTAGACGTCACGTGTGTATCTACAACACGCTCACTGGGGGCCATACATATATATGTTACATGTATTTTGCATGATGCATTTATGCGATTGTTATACGTATACAGTGGATGTATGCGACGCTTTTGTATGTATCACATATATTGGTCCGTGTATTTTGTATTTTACATTTTGCACATTATGTAGTTGTATTGTGCAATATATATTTTTTACATATAGATGTAATATTGCATAATAGAATATTGCATGATATTACTTGAATGAAATCGTCTGTATCTTACAAATACATGCAGGAGGACACTCTGCTGCACATGTATGGCATTTGCATATAAATGCAATATTGAACGTGCCAATTTTGTTTTTTGTTTTTTTTATTTGTATGTTGTCTCTTCAGGATACATGCTGATTTCTCTGCGCTATTTTGTTGAGCAAAATTACATTCATTTTTTGGTAATGCGGACGTTCTACG
>NW_021350868.1:0-325 GCF_001605985.2 Dendrobium catenatum | reverse complement strand
TGGCATTTCGTTATGGATTGATGCTCAGACAGGAAATTGAGGAAGAAGGGAGTATGCCCGGGTCTGTGTCCGGATGAACTTGGCTAATAAGTTGCAGGCAGGAATATGGGTGAATGGGTGGAATGGTAGATTCTACTAGAAGGTGGAGTATGAAGGCATTGGCAGTATGTGCTATGGATGTGGTAGCATTGGACACCGAAAGGAGAATTGCCCAGGAAAGGGTGAGAGACCAACTAATATGTTGAATTAATATGCTGGAAATGATGTGAGACAGGCAGAATTGGCTGACAAGCAGGTCTTGGGAGGCATGGGAAGAGTTGAATCG
>NW_021350867.1:0-258 GCF_001605985.2 Dendrobium catenatum | reverse complement strand
GCTCTATTTTCTTCATATCGGAGGATAATGATGCAGAGCATCTTAAATAAAATGTTTATTATGTATAGCTAATTTAGTTTGTTACTGATTTCTTAAAAGTTATAGGGATTTCTATTAGATTATTATAAATAGAATGGTGGTAGGAAGAAGAGATATATGAAATCTATTTTTGGAATACAACAGTATTTTCACTGTTTTTTATGTTTGAGCTGTTTAGCTCTTTGATTTCTCTCTTTCAATGTTTTCTCCCTACATCAC
>NW_021350866.1:0-278 GCF_001605985.2 Dendrobium catenatum | reverse complement strand
AATGAGAAAACATCCTTGATTAAGTAATTAAATAATTCAATTAAATGTCCAAACTTTGAAAACTCATAATCAGAACTCATAACTAATTATGAAAAACTCCAAATGGAGCAATCTCATATGCACTTAAATCATCTTCGTTTCTAAGATTTATGAAAAATATCAAATTACCATAATTCATTTAAAATCAATAAGTCAATTTTCGGTCAACATTAGAACAAAACAAACTAAAATTTTCAAAAATCATAACTAATTATAGAAAATTCCAAATCTAGAAAACT
>NW_021350865.1:0-242 GCF_001605985.2 Dendrobium catenatum | reverse complement strand
GTCTCATATATTTGATAGCTTCCACATATTAGTACAGGTCTCTTGAGACAATTTTTTCATTATTTTGTTTTTTATGTCAATTATATTTTTATTTGGCTATTATTTTATTACTATTTTTTAGAAATTTTTATGATGAAAAGATGCTTATTATAATTAGAGTTACTCATATATGATAGCATTAAGAAATCAATTATTTGATTTTTTTAAAAGATAATATAGTTATAATATTTACTGCAGCTTTC
>NW_021350864.1:0-259 GCF_001605985.2 Dendrobium catenatum | reverse complement strand
ATTCATACACGAAGCTCAGTTGCCAGATCAGTCCTATAAATGTGTCGAAGTCACTTTCACTTTTCACAGTGTCCCACTAGTTTGTGTGGGTGTTACTATTGTGAGATTTTACTTACTCAGAGTTGTTGTCCTTGGTAGAGAGGATGATCCCTCGCTACTTTGGCTCTTTTTTTTACCTGGTGATGTAGGGCATTACACCTCAGACGCTACCACCATCTTTTCCTTGAGTTTTGATCCTCTAGTAGAGAGTTAGCTCTTT
>NW_021350863.1:0-224 GCF_001605985.2 Dendrobium catenatum | reverse complement strand
TATAGCTTTATTATTATTATTATTATTATTATTATTACCAATAATATTAATATTCTAATCCCATATCCCATTCATTTAACAATATTCAATTGCTGTTAAAAATTAGCAAGGAAAAAAAAAAACAAACTAAATGCAACTTTTGACATAAAAAATTGGAAGTCAATTCTTCACTTTTTAGGGCCAACTCAAAATTTAGAACAAGTTCTAACTAATTTTAGGCTTCA
>NW_021350862.1:0-343 GCF_001605985.2 Dendrobium catenatum | reverse complement strand
TAGACACAGAATGTTTTTGATAAATGATCCACATGAGTTTCAACCAAAGTTTCATCATATTATTAATGTCTCGATGAAAAATTCATTGGCAACCTAATGAAGATGATATTATTGTAGTAGTTGTTGTTGTTATTTTCACATAATTTTTGTAGTATCCTCTTTATTAAGTCATCATGTATAATATATTAGATATAGCTACTCTGAGAATGGAATAATAACAATGTTAGAGTTTTTTATAAGTTAGAATATGTTTATACTTCACTCATTCTCTTTCTCCTCTCTACTCTTACTTACTCTCCTCCTTGGTTTCTTTCACTCTTTTTCCCCTCATCATCTTATTCTT
>NW_021350861.1:0-501 GCF_001605985.2 Dendrobium catenatum | reverse complement strand
TTTTGATTTTGAGGCTTACACCTCAAAACGCCTTGAGCCTTACACCTCGCCTCACGAATGAAAAACGCCTCAATACCCGAATACGCAATTTTAAACATTGAGTACAACAATATGCAACTATACAGTGTAGGAAAACTGAAGGCTTTTTAACTTATTGCTTCCTACACGTTAAGCTTTCTTGCAATAGGGTTGTAAATGAACTGATTTCTCAATTCTCTTCATTCTTTTTTTTTTATTAGCATTATCTTGTTGAAGCTATTCATTTATTTTCTTATTTGGTTCATGAACATGAACCGAGTTTTAAAATTATGTTCAAAATTATTTTTCGATTTTCTTATTGAGTTCAAGCCATAATCGAGCTTAACTATTTAAACAAATAGTCGTATTATTAATCAGAAATATATTCACAAATTTTATCTAATTGGTGTAATTCTCTTGGCATTATTTCTTATGTTTTATGAATAATGTTAAAACTAGAATTCGAGAGGAAAAGCTTGAATT
>NW_021350860.1:0-223 GCF_001605985.2 Dendrobium catenatum | reverse complement strand
TCTTTATATTGAGACAAGCAAATTTTCCAACATTGTCGACGGATGAAAATTACTCTGTAGCCTCCAAACCTAAACTCTCTTTTCTCTCCTCACATTTCTCTTTTATTTCTCCGTAAATTTCACTGCTGGCCGAATGCATGAAGGAAATTGCCATTTATGCATTTCTTATAAGTGGAATGAGATATTTTTAATAAAATAATAATATAATTATATAATGTAATTA
>NW_021350859.1:850-1142 GCF_001605985.2 Dendrobium catenatum | reverse complement strand
AATCTAAATATGTAAAAAACTTTAAAAAATATTATTCAAATATAAAAAATAATTATTTCTGATACATCCTCAAAAAATTATCTTGATCGGGCACGAATCTCGATGCAAAATCAAATTGAAAACTTCCGAAATTAATTTCGGGAGCATATGAACTCCGATTTCAGCGAACTTATAGTCAAACTGAGCGTCTCAGAAATACGAACCCAACGACACCAAGATAAACCCAATCTGAGCCCAAATGAGTCTGAATCAAGGGTTCAAAGCGCTGTTGGAAGGTTCAAACCGCAATTTG
>NW_021350859.1:0-671 GCF_001605985.2 Dendrobium catenatum | reverse complement strand
CATCCAACCACTCCCCATTTACCCTTGATCTCTCACCTATTTACAAGCCATGCCACTCCATAAATATATAAATAGATCCCTCATTTCTCTTGAAAGGGGACCGGAGAAAGAAGAGAAGAAGGAAGAAGAGAATGAAGAGAATGAAGAAGCTCCTCCTCGACCACCACCGGACTTTCGCCAAACCACCATTTGAGGCCCTCACCTCTGCCGGACCACTTCCTGACGTCGTTGCTCCGTTGGACCACCACTTGAGGCCCTCACCTCCTCCAGACCACCGCTTGACGCCGTTGGACCACCACTTGAGGCCCTCATTTCCGCCGGACCACCGTCTGACACGTTGCTCCGCCGGACCATCACTTGAGGCCCTCACCTCCGTCGGACCACCGCTTGACATCGTTGCTCCGCGAGACCACCACTTGAGGCCCTCACCTCCACCAGACCACCGCTTGACATCGTTGCTTTGCCGGACCACCACTTGAGGCCCTCAACTCCACCGGACCTCCACTTGAGACCGTTGCTCCACCGGACCACCACTTGAGGCCCTCACCTCCACCGGACCACCGTCTGATGTCGTTGATCCGCTGGACAACCGCCTGACGTTGTTGCTCCGCCGAACCACCACTTGAGGCCCTTATCTTCGCCGGACCACCGCTTAACGTCGTTGCTCCGTC
>NW_021350858.1:0-223 GCF_001605985.2 Dendrobium catenatum | reverse complement strand
GAGAGCAAGAGCACCAGATTATCCTGAAAGAGGGAGTTTCCCCTATCAGTGTGAGGCCTTACAGATACCCTCAGGTGCAGAAAGATGAGATTGAGAAGTTGGTGGGAGAAAAGTTGGTGGGAGAAATGCTAGAAGGAGGGATCATTCAGCCCAGTGTGAGTCCCTTCTCTAGTCCAGTTCTGCTTTTGAAAAAGAAGGATGGGAGTTGGAGGTTCTGTGTTGA
>NW_021350857.1:0-209 GCF_001605985.2 Dendrobium catenatum | reverse complement strand
ATTAGGCTTAACATCCTAATTCATATTGAGCGAGTTTTCAACAAGGGCCTCACGTGGTGGTCCGGCAAAGGCGAGGGCCTCAGGTGGTGGTCCGGCGAACTCAGGCGGTAGTCGAGGAGAAGCTTCTTCCTTCTATTCTCTTCTTCTATTTTTCTCTTCTTGCTTGGATCCCTTTTCAAGAGAAATGAGTGGTCTATTTATAGATTTAT
>NW_021350856.1:0-312 GCF_001605985.2 Dendrobium catenatum | reverse complement strand
AGAATAATAATACAACTGAAGGATATTCTATTACACGTCCTCCTTTGTTTGACAACCTTCCTTTTGATTTTTAGAAACCTCGCTTGTCTACTTTTCTACAACCCACTCATTATCGCATGTGGATGCTCATCAAAGAAGGATATTCTCCACCTTCTCATGAAATTAACAGAATCAAAATGTAAGCTGCTTTTACTGAATGGATTTCCAATGAAAGAGATTTAGCTCAATTGAATGCAAAGTGTTTGAACTATTTTTTCTGTGCTTTAAAGTCTGAGAATTACATGCGTGTTTCTACTTGCTCTACTGGAAAAG
>NW_021350855.1:0-761 GCF_001605985.2 Dendrobium catenatum | reverse complement strand
TTTTGGTAGGAGTTTTGACCAACTAATCAAGAGCTGCTGCCTCCAAGCTTTCAAGTTCCATTTAGGATATTAGATTGAATCCCTTAACTATTTTTGTTGCCTAAAATATTTATAATGATAAAGAAATATTTAAATTTTATATGAAGAATTAACACGTATAGATAAAATAAAAATTATAAGAGATGATAATTAATTTTTTGAATATAAGATCAGTAAATGAAAAGATCATGGGGAATGACTACTTAAAATGATTACACTAATACATGTCGTAGATTACAAATGATATCATTCTTTATGATTTAGAAAGCTTTTGATACAATATAGTAGATATAAAAGGTAGATAATGAATGCTACAGTGTAAGTTGGAAGAATCTTGATGTATTAGTTATATTGGTTGCGTGCTAGAATATTTGTAGTTGTAAAGCGCTAGAGTCCTTAGATTGTTTGGTACTTGCTACTAGCACCTTAGGGAACTAACATTGACAACTTAGATGTAGTTTGTTGTTTCTTTCTTTATGAAATGTAAAGTTGTATCGGGTGTTATAGTTTGTAACGGCCTTCCATCTCTTCTGTTTTATTTTGTTATGGGAGGTCTTTCTTATGTGCGGCCATTCATTCTAGTACCACAATGATGTACACTTTCTACTATTTTTAATTAATTCACCATGCAACTTTTAAGGTAAAAAGCTAGAGAATTGATTGGCATAGCATGTATACAAAGATATTTGTTGCGTCCTGGAGTATTCGCGGCGGTAGAGAAA
>NW_021350854.1:0-488 GCF_001605985.2 Dendrobium catenatum | reverse complement strand
TAAAACTATTTTAATTTTTAATAATAAATTTGACATGGCACAAAAAATCACTTTGATCGGGCTCGAATCTTGATGCATATATAAATTGAAAACTTTCAAATTAAATTTGAAACCATTCAAACTCCGATTTTAATAAACTTATAGTCAAATTGAATATTTTGATGAAAAAAATCTGATGACACCAAAATGAATCCAATATTAACCTAAATCAAGGGGCCGAAGCATATTTAGAAGTTTCAAAATATTAATTGGATAATCAAGTAATCTCCAAATATGACATGGAGGGGATTATGTATTTTATTACAATGGTTTTTAGGCATTTGCACCCCTCCTTGCTCTTGGACTTAAGGTGGATCCGCCCCTAATGATATGCTTATAGTCGAATCAAGCGGCTCAACAAGACGAATCCAACGAACCCAAAAATATTTTATTCAAGCAGCATTAAGGCCTTTGAATGCTTGACGAATGCTCTATAATTGAGGGATTCA
>NW_021350853.1:0-294 GCF_001605985.2 Dendrobium catenatum | reverse complement strand
GGGTAAATTTAATTCTAATCACATCATTAATCCATAAAGTACAGTAAAAGTAAATAAACACTTACATCAAATATTTCAATCACAACATATAATGAAATGTAAAAAATTTGGCACATTATAGAAAAGTAAACACCAGGCTAGCCTAGATTTAGATTCGATCATCCTATCAAACAATCTAAAGTGTGTGTAGAAAGTTATGTGGAAGGGGTAGATCCTAAGCTGGGTTGTTTGTTGAGATTGTCTAATGTTTGAATTTGTTAAAGGTTAAAGGAAAGATTTACAATTGAATTGAAA
>NW_021350852.1:0-236 GCF_001605985.2 Dendrobium catenatum | reverse complement strand
TAATGAATTATGATTTGCCAGATGATTGAGAATTTCACTCTTCTTTGAAATTGTTTAAGTCATGAGATTGTGAAAATATCACTTAATATTAAAAAAATAAATTAAGGTATAATAATGATCACAACTTTGATGTAATCCAATATATGATTTCAAAATCTTAGCCATAAGTTTATGAAGTTTTTATCAATTAGGCTTCGTTTGCGATGATTTTTTTATTGCTTCTTAAAACATTTTTC
>NW_021350851.1:0-339 GCF_001605985.2 Dendrobium catenatum | reverse complement strand
GGGCTAAAAGAGAGACACTTTTTTTAGTGCAATACTTGGAGGGTGCCTCCAAGGAGCGGACGTAGGTCAAGATTTGACCAAACCACTATAAATTCGATGTGTTCTTTCTTATTATTTGTTTCCGCATTTAATTTTTGCATTTGGTTTTCTTTGTGGTAATTTTGGTTTGAGTTTTATCTTTGGTTTTAAAGTTATCCAATTCACCTCTCTCTTTTTTAGCCTTGGACCAGTTCATAAGGGCTTAACATCCCTAACAAACTTTCAAGTGCCATTTGAGTACTTTCAAGAGGTATCAGAGTGAGATTCATAAAATAAGTTTTTAAAAGCTTTTGAATTTTT
>NW_021350850.1:0-357 GCF_001605985.2 Dendrobium catenatum | reverse complement strand
CTCTTTGAAGCTTTCGGGTTTTTATTCTGTTGGGCTCTTGGATGCTAGACATGTTGCGATTCAATTATCGAATGATCTTGATTATAGCAGAGTGTTCGCTAGACGTTCTTATTTCATTTATAATTGTCAAATGCGTTTTTTGAAATGGACTCCGTTTTTTTATATTAAAGAAGAATCTCCGATTGTTCCGATTTGGATTTCATTTCTGAATTTACGATTGCATTTTTTTAATTCGAAAGTGCTGCATGCGTTGGGTTCTATTTTCGGGAGACCGCTACAAACGGATCAGGCTACTGCCTCTAAAACTCGGCCGTCTGTTGCTAGAGTTTTGGTTGAGGTTGATATATCCAAAAAACA
>NW_021350849.1:0-228 GCF_001605985.2 Dendrobium catenatum | reverse complement strand
GATTCAATTAACAATTTACATTCCTCTTTCGCATCCCGTAATAGATTCACTCTTAATCTGTGGTAAGACAGTAATTTATATCCAGGTCTTATTGCAGCAATTGCATCAATAGATTTTTGTGCAAAAGGTAAGTTAATGGCATTGAATGGAATGCAACTATCATAAAACCATCTAGCAATTGTTAAATCTGCACGGTGCACTGCCTCCTTAGATGCCATCACACTTTTT
>NW_021350848.1:0-314 GCF_001605985.2 Dendrobium catenatum | reverse complement strand
GACGATTTTCCACTCCCTGTATCCGAACTCCTAGTTTACAACACTTCCAACAACGACATGTTCTCCTTCATGGACGGATCGTCAGGATACAATCAAATCAAGATGGCGCTAGTAGATGAAAAATATATGTCGTTCAAAACGCCCATCGAAATTTTCTGCTACACAGTTATGCCCTTTGGCCTGAAGAACGCTGGTGCCACCTACCAGCTGGCGATGACTCATATATTTAATGATTTAATACATCAGAAGGTCGAGTGCTATGTAGATGACCTTGTCATTAAAAGTCTTGGCCGAAATGATCACTTAAAAGATCT
>NW_021350847.1:0-322 GCF_001605985.2 Dendrobium catenatum | reverse complement strand
AGTCGGCCTTGGCCAATCAGCAACCGCCTGAATCTTCGGGGGATCAACAGAAATGCCTTCTCCGCTCACCACATGCCCCAGAAATGAAATGCTCTTCAGCAAGAATTCACATTTGGAGAACTTGGCATACAGCTGATGCCGCCTCAAAGTCTCCAACACAATGCTCAAGTGTGTGGCATGATCATACTCAGAAGCAGAATATACCAGAATATCATCGATGAAGATGATCACAAACTGATTTAGAAACTCCCTGAACACTCGGTTCATCAGATCCATGAAAATAGTAGGCGCATTGGTTACCCCAAAAGGCATAACCAAGAAC
>NW_021350846.1:0-244 GCF_001605985.2 Dendrobium catenatum | reverse complement strand
TTCCATGGTATTATCCATGACAAAGCAACTCTAAATGCAAAATATAATGCTACACAAATCACCCATATGCTACACAAATCACCCATATAATGCTACGTGTACACATATGACATAATTTGCAACAAACCCCTCATTAAAAGATAAAGTAAAGAAGAAAAGGATGGTGCGTAAAAATCATCACATCAACATGATATCAATAAAAGAAAGAAATCTAAGTGGAATCAATCAATGAAAATCACCAATT
>NW_021350845.1:0-3569 GCF_001605985.2 Dendrobium catenatum | reverse complement strand
AAGCGGATCGTCCCGTACGAACCAAGTTCGTCCCGTATGAAAACAGTTCGTCCTAGACGAAAATCATCGTTCGTCTGGACGAAAATATTTCGTACAGACGATCAAATTCGTCCAAAATGTAACGGCTTTTCGTACAGGCTTTTTGACTTGACCGATCATACAGACGAACAAAAAGTTCGTACGGACGTACTTCACATTTAAAACTGCCTTATCCACTTAACCGCTGCATTCAATCGTCTCGACGTTTGAGAAAAACAATTTCGTCCTGGACGATCGTCAGATCGTACAGACGATCTAATTAAAAAAACTACTCTTCAAAACGGTTAAAAATTCCGCAAAGTTGAATTTTCCACACATCGTCCAGATACGAAAACAATTCGTCCCAGACGATTTCTACCATGTTGAATTTTTTGAATTTAATTGAAGAAAGATACAAACAAAAACATTCAAAAACAATTAGAAAATAAAGACTAAAACCACATACTCTTTAATTAAACTCATTCAAACACTCAAAAAGATCACAAAATTCAAAACAAAAAAAACAAAGATAAAAACTAAGAAAAAACATAAAATATCAATGTTGCAAAAAACATTTTTATTTTAGCATTAATCAATTACACAAGCCATGTTCTTAAAGTACTGAAGGTACAAAGGCTAAAGTTTTGTAAAAATGTCTGCAAGTTGATTTTCAGTTGAAACATGTGTGAGTGTCAATTTCTCCCTTGGATACCATTGATCCCTTATGAAATGATGTCTATGTCAATGTGTTTGCCGTTCTAGAGTGTGAATAGGATTTTGGAAATGCAAAAGCACTAGTATTGTCACAATAAATTAGAATAGTGCCCTATATAATCCAAATCAATCAACTGTTTGTTTTAAGCAAAGTACTTGTGGCACACAACTTCCTAATCCAATGTATTCTGCTTCTGCAGGTAGATAGGGCTACTGAATTTTGTTTTCTACCGTGGACCAAGAAACTAATGAATTTCCAATAAATTGACATGTTCCAGAAGTAACTTTTCATACCACTCTACAGCCTGCAAAGTCAGAATCTGAATAACCAACAATTTCAAAATGAAGAGCTAAACTTAGGATACCAAATCCTAAGTTTTGAGTCCTAGCAAGTATTCTTAAAATCCATTTCATGCTGTCAAATTGATTCTTTTGGACTGAAATTGAAATCTAGCACATAACAAACATCTGCAACATTATATCTGGTCGGCTAGCAGCAAGAAAGCAAAAGATCAATAATCCCTCTATATTTCTTTTGATCAACAGTTTTTCCCTAAGATCTTTTACCAACTTGAACCTGAGCGAACTCATGGTGTGACTAAAAAAACAGGGGTTTAGCATTGTCCATTTCCTTATTTCTTGAGGATGTCACGTTAATATATTTTAGTTTGCTAAGAAATGTTCCTTCCTTAAGTTGCTTAATGCTAAAACTAGACAAGTAATTAATCTCTATTAGACTTCATTTCAAATTTCACTACTTATTGTTTTAGAAAAATCATCACAAAGCTTATTTATTTTGAAGAGCCAAAGATGATATCAATCCAGCATAAATTGGAACAATGAGTATTTCCTTTCAAATTTCTTTAAAAAAAGAGTTATCATTCACACTTCCTTTTTCAAAAGACTTTTAAGTTAGGGAACGTGCTCAAACCTCTCATACCAAGCCCTAGGTGCCTGTTTCAATCCATATAATGCCTTCTTTACTTTAAAAATGATGATTGCGTTTTATTTTGAATTTTCAAATCCTGGAGGTTTGTTCCACAAAAACATTTCTTCTTCAATAACCCCAATTTTAAAAAAGCACTTTTGACATCCATTTGAAGACAATTTAAAATCTTTAAAACAGGCAAAGGACGTAAAAACCCTAATTGCTTCAAGGTTCTTTGCTACAGGGGCCAACAGGTCTTCTTTCAAAAATCAATCTTTTCAATTTGATTATATCCCTTAGCAACTAATCTAGCCTTATTTATTAATGACTACTCCTGAAATCATCATTTTATTTTGAACACCCCACTGTTCCAACAACACTATTGATCTTTTGCGTGAGTTAATTCCCAAAACTTTATTTCCTACAATTGATTTAATTTCTGTGCATGGCCAATATCCAAAAGCATCAGAAAGTTCTTGTTCAATATTAGTTGGGTTCTATTGTTGAAAATAAAGCTGGAATGATGGGGGACTTCCTTGTTTAATCCACGCCTATTCTAACACCCTCACTAGGTTCACCAAATAATCAATTCTCATTTTTGGTGGTTTTTAGAAAATCTCAAAATCTATAGCAAAGGTTTTCTCTTTCCAAATTTCTCCACATTTCTTCCAAATTTAATCTACAATCTTTTTGGAAGTTTTCCCATCTCTTCTCAACAATATGTAGCGCTCTTCCAAATTTCCAGATTCATCAAATACAACAGTATGGGGTTTCTTCAATGACTAAAGTTCTTTTGTTGAATACCCTATAAGATTTTCTAACACTTGAATAACCACAAAAATGCCTTCATCTGATTTTGGATCAAATGTTCCTAAGGCAGATTTTCATTGTTATTTATGGAAACACCTTGTAATCAAAAAGCAGCCAGAAATATGACCAAGTTAGGTGTTTCTACCTTTTACCAACCATAGGGTAGTTTACTTGGAATTTGATTCACATTCACCCTATCAAAGACATAACATGCAGTGCTAACCGCCTCAGCCCAAAGAATTATCTAGGAAGTGATATTCTGCCAACAATTGCTCGGGCGGCTTCTATTAATGCTCTAATTTTTCCTTTCAAACTACTCATTTTGTTGGAGGGGTTTAGGTGCCAGAAAAATGTATGATCAATTCCCTTTTTTCTTTACAAAAATTTTTAAATCTTGCATTTTCAAATTCTCCTCCATGATCACTTGCTAAAGAAAATTATTTCAATCTATTTTCGTTGAATTCCAAGTTGAAAAATTTCTGAATTCCTCAAATGATTCACTTTTATGAAAAAGAAATTTAACCCATGTGAATCTTTGAGAAAATCAATCCACTATAACAAATCCGTATACCTTCCCTCCAGACACAGTGCCTACTTGTCCAAAAAATCCATATGAAGAATTCCAAAGGTTTACTGGTCCTAAGATCCCTTATTGGACTTAAAAGAGGATTCACTTGTTTTTCCTAATTGATAGCATCACAAAGGATCCTTAGTAAAGGGCTAGTTTTGAGTACCTCTCACTAAGTTCTTTTGGGTATTCTTCTATGGTTTTTCAAACTAGAATGAACAAAGGTCTCTATGCCAAAGCCATGATTCATCAGAAATAGTTTTAAAACAAAAAGCAGAAGGAGATAGAATAGAAATTCAAATCTAGCATGTAAATATTGTTAACCCTTTTTCCATTTAAGACTTCTTTTCCATTCAGGGCTTAATATGCAGCTAGTAGTAATATTCACATTATATCCCTTATCACATAGCTGACTTATACTAACGATTATGTTTTAAGCCTTAACAATAACACGTTGTCTATAAATGTTTTTTTGAATTCACAATCATACCTATCCAACACTTTTCTTTGTGTATTATCTCCAAGTGTAAC
>NW_021350844.1:0-509 GCF_001605985.2 Dendrobium catenatum | reverse complement strand
AGCAACAGCTACAAAGACGAAGAAGAAGGGCCCCAGATAGGTATACTCCTGGTAGTAGGGCTCTCAGGCGTCATCGTTAGATAATCTGTAATAATAATTTCTCTTATTTATGCTGCCTTCTTTATTTGTGTGTGAATGTAAATGTTAATGTTTGGTGACAACTAAGGTTATATTGCACCCGTAATTTAATATCTACCATGTATGCACTCTTCTTTATGGGTATTAATAAAGGTAAATTTCTTTTTTGACTTCAATTAATTTTTATTTCACTAAGTCATGTTTACTACAATTCAATTGCCAAAATGTATTTTTAAACATAGCTCTTCAAATAGGGTTCCATATTTTCTTAACTAATTTCACCTCATTTCTACCTCCATGCAACATAGGACAACGCTTGTTTACATGAAAGAAGAAGGAAGTACCCGTTCATATCAAAGTTTGACTAATATTACAAATGATTTCGTATAAGCAAAAGTAACAAGAAATGAAAGTTTGGATGATAGCAGCAG
>NW_021350843.1:0-275 GCF_001605985.2 Dendrobium catenatum | reverse complement strand
TTATAAAATAATGAACCAAAGTAAATTTGTCACAATCGAAATCAAGCATTTGAGAACCAAAACTTCTAAGTTCTAAAAGATTTAAAAAAGAGAATAGCTTGCTTTTGAGTGGGCTCATATTATGCCTCTTGTTAATTTGAGTGGCGTTTTGCGCATTTTTTTATATTTTCGATACACTTTTGTTTATATTTTTCAATTTTGGCGACTTTGCGCTTCTTTTGTTGGCATCATTGGCCAAATTTTTTTATTTTTGCAAGCTATATTCTCTTTTATAA
>NW_021350842.1:0-234 GCF_001605985.2 Dendrobium catenatum | reverse complement strand
GAAGATATAGCAAAGACAGCTTTCAGAACCAGATATCGCCACTACGAGTTTGTAGTAATGCCATTTGGGGTAACAAATGCACCAGCTATATTTATGGATTTGATGAACAGAATTTTTAAACCATTTCTGGACATATTTGTAATTGTGTTTATTGATGACATTCTAATTTATTCAAGAAATGAAGAAAGCCATTTCAGTCATCTGCAGGCAGTGTTGCAAAAATTAAAGGAGAAC
>NW_021350841.1:0-256 GCF_001605985.2 Dendrobium catenatum | reverse complement strand
TGGCATGGACAAAATATAAAACTGCATTTTTTTTTTAAAACAGGTGCCCGAAGAACCATACACGTTTTTCTCTAGCGTGGTGTGATTGAATATTTTTTTTCCATGGTGTCACTCGACACCTACCGTACATGTTTTTATCTAGTGTGGTTAGAGGCTTAGAATCCTGTAGTTTCCCCTAAATGGGGGAGACGTCGGGAGGCTGCCAAAATTCGCATTGTTAGGAGACATACCTTAAACAATATTTTGATAGTTGGGG
>NW_021350840.1:0-251 GCF_001605985.2 Dendrobium catenatum | reverse complement strand
GATGTTGTAATGTTCTTAAAGGAGGAAGAGTGGCCACCGCTGGTTCATTTAGAACATCATGGAATTCCTTCAGCAGATTTTGCAAAGCAGTTGATCTAGATTCTGCGGCATGCTCGGGAGCTGATTCACGGACTACCAACGCAAATAGCAACGACCGTTCCTGATAGGCAGAAAGTAGACTGTCGCCTGTAACAAAATGCAGAGCCGGTGATCTCGTTTCTTGCTTATGCCCCTGTTCTGTCGAATGAGGT
>NW_021350839.1:0-478 GCF_001605985.2 Dendrobium catenatum | reverse complement strand
TTTGACAAAGGCTAATAGGACGAAAGTTAGAAGGTGTTACAGAGTTTTTAATTTTAGGAATAAGAACAATCATGGTATCTTTCCAAGCTCCATGCATACGCCCAGTCTTGAAGAAGTCGTCAATTGCATTACAAGTTGCATCTTTCACAATTTTCCAATAAAATTTGAAAAAGAAAGTGGTACTCCCATCCAAACTGGGAGATTTATTTGAGCCTTGTTGGAAAACTGCAGTAGCAAATTACTCTTCAGTGAACTCAGCATTCAACAGATACTTGTCGTCATCATCAACCATCTGTTCCATATTAACTGAAGGCCAATTCAACCTCACACAATCCCTAGATCTCCATTTGTTTTAAAAAAACTTCAAAAAAACTGATTCTATATGCTCCATGTCTTCCACAACAATGTTGTTTCCATCCTTTATTTATCTAATCATTTTTCCATTCAATCTAGCTGAAGCATAGTCATGAAAGAATTT
>NW_021350838.1:0-264 GCF_001605985.2 Dendrobium catenatum | reverse complement strand
TAAAGGCAAAATTAAAAAAAAAAAAAGAAATTATGTATAAGCTATCATCCAAATATATATTTTTTTCTAATACAAAAGTAGTCTAGAACCTATCTCAAACAAAGCCTTACTTTTTTTTTTTTCAATCGCTTTCAAAATAAATCAAACATATTTTTTATAAAGCCTAATTCAATTCTCTTCTTTAGATGTCGGCATTACACCACTATTATTATTATTATTAATACTAAAATAACTATAATTATAATTATAATTATTATCAGAGTA
>NW_021350837.1:0-233 GCF_001605985.2 Dendrobium catenatum | reverse complement strand
CTAGATCCTCCCTGATCTTCCTCAACTCTTCATTCAACATACTTTCTTCCTTGATGGACCCCCAATCTACCATTAAAGGAACTGACAAAGCTAATTCCTGAAGCTCCCCCACACATCTGGATAAGGCGTCGGCTGCTTTATTTTCCAAACCAGGCTTGTATTGGATCTCAAAATCATAACCTAGTAGTTTAGATAACCACCTCTGATGTTCCTCAGTCACCATTCTTTGTTCT
>NW_021350836.1:0-212 GCF_001605985.2 Dendrobium catenatum | reverse complement strand
TCAACAGCTTTTTCTATAGCAATTACACAATCTGCCTCAATAAATTCATAATTCAGTTGCCTCAAATACTATTAATTAGTTCAAAATAGTAAATTATATGAATTAATTTTAAACTTTATAATACTGAATTTGTATCTTAGGTTTCATTTATGACGGTTTAATTATCATTTTTTAAAGTAGCTTTTTAGTACAAAAGGTTTTTGAACTATAAA
>NW_021350835.1:0-669 GCF_001605985.2 Dendrobium catenatum | reverse complement strand
GGATTAAACGCCTTGGCTACTACTGGCCTACGATGATTCGAGATTGTATGGAGCATGCTAAAAGGTGTCACCAGTGTCAGGTTCATGGCACTGTGATTCACCAACCCCCTAATCCGTTGCACCCTACTGTTTCTTCTTGGCCATTCGAGGGCTGGGGCACGAATGTGGTGGGTCCTATAGACCCTCCTTCTTCTAAGGGTCATAGATTTATTTTAGCCGCCACTGATTACTTCTCTAAGTGGGCAGAAGCTGTCCCACTTAAGGAAGTTAAGTCAGAAAATGTGATGCGTTTCTTCCGCGATAAAGTTGTTTATCGATTTGGTGTTCCGCGCCGTATCATTTCAAATAACGGTCCGTCCTTCAGAAGCACCAAAATTGCCAGATTTGCCCGCCACCATAACATTAATTGGCGATATTCTTCGATTTATTATCCTAGAGCCAATGGCTTGGCAGAGGCATTTAATAAAACTCTTGTGCAACTAATAAGAAAAACCCTTGTCGCAAACAAGAGGGAATGGCATGATAGATTACCTGAAGCATTATGGGCCTATAGGACTACCTACCGTACTCCTACTCAGTCCACCCCATATGCTTTAGCTTTCGGGGTTGAAGCAGTCCTTCCACTTGAGGTCGAGCTCCCCTCACTGCGTGTGGCAGTCAGTTACAATC
>NW_021350834.1:0-303 GCF_001605985.2 Dendrobium catenatum | reverse complement strand
GTTAACAACCCAGATCGCTCCTAACCTATGGGTAATCAAATCGTTAATCAAATCATAACACAGAGCATAGTAAAAATAAATAAACAAACACACCAATAATTTACAACCAGCATGTAATGAAACTCGAGAAAAAGCCCGTCACAGTACAATAAGGAAATAAACACCGGCCTAACCTAAAATTGGAGTTGGTTGTCCTAACAAATAAATCTAAGTGTGTGTAGTAGGCTGTGAGGTTTTGGTATGTCCTAGATCAATTATTGGCTAAAGTTTTCTAATTGATTAAATTTTAATTTAAAAAATATT
>NW_021350833.1:0-264 GCF_001605985.2 Dendrobium catenatum | reverse complement strand
ACAAGAAGTATCTTATAAATGATTTTAGATTTCATGTTGCAGATTTGGTGAAAAAAAGAAAAACTCAAAATTGTGGAGTGATGATTAAAGCTCTAACTTCAAGCTTCTCTAGTATCACAGATAATAACCCTATTTCAGGTAACTTGACATACTATGGGATCTTAAAAAATATAATTGAATTGGACTATACAACAGAACGAAGTGTTGTTTTGTTTGAATGCGACTGAGTTTCTAAAGGAAAGAGACTGAAGGAGGACGAGGATG
>NW_021350832.1:0-201 GCF_001605985.2 Dendrobium catenatum | reverse complement strand
TCTTTTAAAGGAGCACAAATTTCAATATAAACATGTTTCTTACTGCTCCATTTCTTTGAAGATGACCATGCATGAATATCCAATCCATGCAAGCATGATAGTTTAAAATACTCCAAAGTATTTAAAGTTGTGAAGTCTTTGGAATATTGGAACCACATAGCCAGGACTTCCACATATTAAATAAGATTTGCTGTTAACTTT
>NW_021350831.1:0-214 GCF_001605985.2 Dendrobium catenatum | reverse complement strand
CCTACAACCTGAACAGGCTCGGGTTGAGAAGACTCAATCTGTGCTCGTGGTGGTAAAGGACCCTGACTTTGGAAAGAAGCCATAGTGGTCATCATTTCTTCTATCTTCTTCTCCATACTTGAAATCTGCTCATCTTTTTTGTTTTAATTGATGTACAAGACGTTGAAATAAGTCCGTCGCTATGCCTTCCTCAACTGCAACATCTTGTAATACA
>NW_021350830.1:0-362 GCF_001605985.2 Dendrobium catenatum | reverse complement strand
CAGCCGTATGATCAAGATGCAAAACATACGGTAAAATAGAGGCCGAGATTGTTGCGCAAATGGCCGCCGACAAGTTCTGATCGGTTAGAATCCACTGCTCGAAAGCCGGATTAGGGAGGAGAGTACCATCTGCGGACTCAGTCGATTCGTTGGGAATAGGTAAAGATTTGTCGAGGAATGGTAAGAATCCATTTGCTCGACAGATCTTTAATATCTGAGAACGCCATAAATGATAATTGTCCGGAGAGAGCGGACTTTGAACGACATTCTTGATGTTAGATAGAACGAATTTGAGGGAAGAAGAGAGCGTTGGCGTTGAGGACGATGACGTCGTGGTGCCGTTCGCTGCTTGAGATGTGGCT
>NW_021350829.1:0-459 GCF_001605985.2 Dendrobium catenatum | reverse complement strand
GAAAGGACATGAAAAACCGTCCAAAAAACTGCTAAAATATGTTTTTCTGCGCACTGGATTGTCCCGTACGAAATTGAGTTAGTACGGGCGAACTGTTTAAAAAATTGTCCTGTACAAACCATTTGTACATATGTATGAACCAATTTCATCCTGGACGAAATAGGTTCGTCCCATATGAAAAAATTTTGTCCAGCACGAACCGTTATATCAAAAGTTGGTTCCGAAAACTGCAGAACGTTGCCAGAAATTGCCATAGTTGGTTCCCATCATCCTGGACGAACATGGCTTCGTCTGGACGAAATTTTTACAGAGAGCAACTCTTCATGGGACGAAAATGATTTCGTCTGGACGATCAGGACTTAGGAAAATTTTCTTGTTCAGTTCCTGTTCGTTCCATCTCTCTTACAAGGAGATAACTGATTTGATCGTCCTATACGAACAATGTTCGTCCTGTACGAT
>NW_021350828.1:0-351 GCF_001605985.2 Dendrobium catenatum | reverse complement strand
TTCCTCCCACCACGCTAAGAAAAGCATGTATAGGTGATCGTTTCGTCTCGTCGCAAACATCGAAAATGGGTTCTCGGAGTTTTAGGGTTAGAGAGTTATACCTTAGCGGGGTCGACGACGTTGGCACGAGGATCGAAGGCAATAATCAATTATAATCAACTAAAATTAATTATAGTTAATAATTACTAACTACAATTAATTATAATCAATGAGAATATATTGCATATATTTATTTAGAATTAATTATAAGTATTTATAACTAATTCTAATGAATTATAATTAAATAATAACTAATTATAGTTAGCTATAATTAATTATCTTTAACATAACAAATCGTAATTAATATTAATT
>NW_021350827.1:0-253 GCF_001605985.2 Dendrobium catenatum | reverse complement strand
TTTTTGTTGGTGGAATTTTGAAAACATATTTAAAAAACAAATAATAGTTTTCTTTGAGAATTTTAAGATTAAGATTGAGTTCTAATTCTAAGGTCGAATCAACTCGTTAGAAAGAGTATATCACCCCGAAGGACGAAAATAAATTTTCGTAACGGTGTTCAGACTTAGAATTATATAAACTCATCTTGAATATTATGATCGGGTTCTAAGGAGAACTTCATATGGCCCCGAAGGAACAAAGTAGAGTTCAACT
>NW_021350826.1:0-209 GCF_001605985.2 Dendrobium catenatum | reverse complement strand
GAAATAATATAAAATACTTTTATATTTTTTTGAAATAAAAAAATTACTTAAAATATATGATATTATAAATTCTGTTCAATATAAACTCTATACATTAAAAGATATTTTTTTATTTTTTTTAATTAAAACCCATCGAGGGACCTACGCATTAATTAAAGGTAAAAATACGAAGTCCTTAAAAGGACCTCGCGCTCACTATTTCTCATCAG
>NW_021350825.1:0-212 GCF_001605985.2 Dendrobium catenatum | reverse complement strand
TATACCATAGGTCGGTTCCTAAAAACTGCAGGACATCTTTGAAATTTGAAGAGTTGGTTCACTTCATCCTGGGATCAACATGACTTTGTCTGGATGAAATTTTTACGGAGACAAAGACATCCTTGCACGATTATGAATTTCGTTTGAACGAAAATTTAACAGAGAGCAATTTTTCCTGAGATGATTTTATTTTCGTCTGGACAAAATTTTTA
>NW_021350824.1:0-312 GCF_001605985.2 Dendrobium catenatum | reverse complement strand
CTTAAAATCGAGCTCATCTATTAAACGAGCTTGAGTTATAGGTTGACAAGGCTCAACTCATGAGCTTGTTAGTTAACTCTTGTTAACTATTAGGAATTAAAAAAAAAAATCTTAAATGTTTACCCAAAAAAAAAAACCTACAATTATTGTACCTGAAGTAGATTTTTTCAAGAAAAGGAGTAAATAAAGTTGTAGCTTTTTTTTCTAAAAAAATGCATACATAAAAGCTAATTTCATACTCCCAAGAAAGAAAAAGCTTCATGCTTACTTTCAACCCATCCTATATATAGAGAAAAAGTTGTAGCAATAACA
>NW_021350823.1:0-316 GCF_001605985.2 Dendrobium catenatum | reverse complement strand
GGACCGGTCCAGCTGGGACCGGTCCAGGCGTAACACATTAACTGCATTAATCATTAAAAATCAGCTTTTTAATGATGCTAAGATTTAGATGTTAAAAATTTTCCTTCACTTCATTTAATTATCTGTGATGCTACAACATTTTTTTTTATTATTATTATTATTTTTTTTTTTAATGTGATTATTTTTTTTTTTAATGTGATGCTACAACATTTCTGAGCAATGTTTGCTTGGAAAAACTGGTGTACTAATTATCATCAAATTGCCTTTTTATCAGTCATTTGGATGGCAACGCAAAAGCAAAACTGGAGCCATTTGC
>NW_021350822.1:0-231 GCF_001605985.2 Dendrobium catenatum | reverse complement strand
TTATTAAAAAATCCTTTTAAATTTTTTTAGAAAGGTATATCTCTAATCATGAAATATGCAGTTGTTTATAGATATGATAATCACCGAGGACTTTGTAACCAAAAAACTTTAAATGCATAAAATAATAATACTAGAAAAATTAAAAAGAATAGAACAATGCCAAATTTTATAGTGGTTCAGTCTAACTTGACCTACATCCACTCCTTGGAGACTCCTTGTCCAGGTATTGCA
>NW_021350821.1:0-476 GCF_001605985.2 Dendrobium catenatum | reverse complement strand
AGATATTGCATATTTCTGTGAAGATTAGAACTGATCAAAGCCATAGAAATGAAAATAAGTTTCGGCTTGTGATTTGGTTGTGCATTGGAACAATTCATCAGTTTTACATCCGAGGAGAACTTTAAGTTTGATTTTTTTGGAGATTCTGTGCTCCTGCAACGTTTGACCATGTCCTGCTGTGGAGGCACAGAAGAGGAGAGCTATGGTCCACCACCTAACCAGTATACAGCTCCACCTAACCGCCCAACTCCTGGTAATTGATTCATGCTGTGATTCTTAGTACATTTTTTTAGTGATTTTCTTTTTGCGTTATGAATCTCATCTTTGATTTGGTTGGATTTTCAAAGATGTTATTTTGAAAGTTCTTTTTTTTTCTAGCCATGTTTTTGAGAAAGTTAGCAAGAATCTTTACATGGTGAATGTTTTTTTAATCTTAAAAAGTTGGAATGTTTTCAAGGTCCGTGGATGTTGATCAA
>NW_021350820.1:0-317 GCF_001605985.2 Dendrobium catenatum | reverse complement strand
TGCACACATTGGCATTGACCGAATAGAAGTAGAATCTCAAGGATGGAAGGGAGGTGATCTCCCAACCTCAAGCCTATAGGATGCTAATGGAAGGCTTACACCTATTAGACAAGGAAAACTGGTGGAACCAAGGTAGGGAATACCTAACCTTGGGTCTAAGGAAGGGGATCACCCAACCTTAGGTCTACAAGATGCTGATAGAAGACTTACTCCTAGTAGACAAGGAAATTGGAGAAACCAAGGTAGGGAATACCTAACCTTGGGTCTAAGGAAGGGCATTGCCCAACCTTAGGCCTATAGGATGCTGATAGAAGACT
>NW_021350819.1:0-205 GCF_001605985.2 Dendrobium catenatum | reverse complement strand
AGAATTGAACATAGCTAGTAATCATATAACATTTGACAATGGACTAATTATTCATGTGATAAAATTAAACAAGATCAGTTTGCCTAATCGCTCATACTACTCTTCATAACATTAACCTTATGAATCTGATAAAATTTAGCTGTCAACAAATTTTGTTGCTAATAATATGAATTACAAATAATTGTTGATAAAAATTCAAATTATA
>NW_021350818.1:0-500 GCF_001605985.2 Dendrobium catenatum | reverse complement strand
CCAGTCGACTAAAAACTCTGTCGAATCAAAAATACCCAGACAAAAATCTTCAAAATATATTCAAAATGTGCACAACTGGCACGTCAACGATATACAAAAAGTTATGCGGTAAAAAATGAACCAATCAAAAGATACGGACGAAAATCGCTAACGGAAACAAAATCCGGACAGAAAATACCGCCAAACACGAAGGTTCTGAAAATTGCGAAAGGCGGAATGTGCCTTACCTTGCGTACAGCAATATCTCGAACAGTCTTGTCGGACAAAAATGGCTCCGCGTCGTCCGAAAATTAACTTTTCCAATTTTCACCTCGACTTTCTCTCTCCTCGGCTGATATTTTCATTTTTATAAAATTTTCTCTCTCTTCAAAACGATTGATTTCAGCTTTATAATACACAGATCGGCCCGGCCGATTGCCAGATCGTCCCGGGATGATCAGACCAAATTTGATCGTCCTGGACAGTTCCCAGGACTATTCTCCGGTTGATATTTTCTACAG
>NW_021350817.1:0-925 GCF_001605985.2 Dendrobium catenatum | reverse complement strand
AGCCTGTATAAGAGATTCAGGCCTTAATCACCACCAACGATATTCAACTATTGTCAACATAGTTTTTCCTTCTAAAGGGAGAAATTAGAGCCTGTGTAGGGGTATCAAAATGAGTTTTCAGGTCGGGTTTAGGTCAAACCCGAAACTGACCTACCTTAAATAGACCCAAACCACTAGGTTAACTAGTTAACCTGTCTGACTCGCTAACCCAAGGGTGAGATAACTTAACATGTGAGCATCAAGCACAGGCCATGTACGGGATTGCGAGAGAATAAATACAGGTGAGGCAAGCACAGGAGTGTGCGACTACGGGTGAGGGCAAGACCGTACGAGTGCACAACTGTACGGGTGTAAGCGTGTGTCCTAGTGAGGGCATGATCATGAGCGGGCTAGGGTGAGGCCACATCACTATAAGTTCCTTCTTAACTATGAGCAACCGGTGCGATCTCCTCAAGCCCAACTGCATGGGTGCATGAGTCCAGGGCAAGGAGTCTACGCGGGGGCGATCAGTGAGGTTGGATGGGGACTCGGGTAAAGTTAGGGCCAGTGGGTAGACCTAGACCCAACCTAATTTTTCAAGCAGGTCAAAATTTGGAACCTGAACTTGACCCATTTATTAAACGGGTCGAATTAGATAAGAATTATTTAGGTTAGTTTGGTTTTATCGAGTTGGGTCAATAATTAAGACACTTGAGCCTGCATAAGATGGCTAGGCCTTAATCACCGCCAATAGAATTTAACTCTTATTGGATAGTTTTTCCTCCTGCATGGGAGAATTGGAGCCTACGTAAGAGGGTCAGGCCTTGATCACAGCTGGTGGTATTCAAATCTTATTAGATAGGTATTCCTTTTATAAGGGAAAACTAGAGCATGCGTAAGAGGGTCGGGCCTTGATCGCAGTTGATGGTATTCAATTCTTATAGGA
>NW_021350816.1:0-518 GCF_001605985.2 Dendrobium catenatum | reverse complement strand
TTTTCTGCCAGCACTAGGGATAGTGTAAAAGGATGACGGTTCTCTGTCGTACCGGGTAGAGGAGGAAAGAGTGCTTGTAAAGGCTTCTCTGCCTTGCTGTGGGTGAAAAAGGAGAGTCATTATTGGTATTTGTGCAATACTCGGAATTGGTAATTTAAAAAAAAAATCCCATGGCTAACCAAGAGGGGGTGTGAATTGGTAAATTTCAATAAGTGGTATCAGAACTTTGTTTCAAAATCATAAGTTTAGACTACTTTTTGATTAACATAGATGGCTACATTTGGAAATTTAAATACACTCGAGGGTTACTCCATAACTAGACCTCCACTATTCGATAATATATCTTTTGATTTTTGGAAAACACGCATGTCTACATTTTTACAGTCACTTGATTATCGTATGTGGAACTTAGTTCAGGAAGGGTATACAAAACCAACTAAATTAGTTGATTGAGTTAGAGTTGAAACCCCTTTTACAGACTAGACAATAGAAGAACGTGACTTAGCACAACTAAATGC
>NW_021350815.1:0-231 GCF_001605985.2 Dendrobium catenatum | reverse complement strand
AAAATTTTAAATGTTTTAGAGTTTTTTGTTTTTGATAATTTCATTCGTGATGATCCTAAATCAACCTTGATGATCCGTTAAAAACAAAAAACCTTGATTAAGGCATCCTGTTTAAGGTAGCCATAATTAAGCAAATCGTCCTGGATGATATTATCATTATCCGGGATGATAGGATCAAATCAGAAAGAATCAGTTGCCATAACCTTTTAGGCATGTTTTATTTTTGGATAT
>NW_021350814.1:0-246 GCF_001605985.2 Dendrobium catenatum | reverse complement strand
AGTAGCTGGGCCTTTTGACACCAAAGAGATCTTCTTCATTGCAAAGCTTCACTCAAGATGAGCATTGAATCCGATGATACTAAGGTGCAAGTTCGCTAGAGCAACCATGTGGAACTCCCTCCACACTCACTTGAAACCCCCTCTAAGGATCTTCTCCATCTCTTGAACTCCACCCTTTCCTCTCTCCCTTCCAAGCTCTCTCTTCAAGTCTCCCCCACAAGAACGAAGCTACAATGGCTGCCAAAG
>NW_021350813.1:0-203 GCF_001605985.2 Dendrobium catenatum | reverse complement strand
AAGACAGTTTTTTTTTTAAATAATCAAATATTCTTGAAATGAAAAAGTTACCTCTTGATTTTATTCAAAAACTTAGTAAGAAATGTATTAACAGCTCATAACCAAGAAAGGTTAGAAATTTAGAAATTATGAATCCAAGCTCAAGTTCTTTTAAATACTCAAAAACTTTTTAAGCCAATATCTAAATCAAGGAATAAATTAGA
>NW_021350812.1:0-475 GCF_001605985.2 Dendrobium catenatum | reverse complement strand
TTTGTCTGATTCTTGGATTTGAAAATTATGATTTCTAAATTCATAATTCTGCATTGATACTCTATTAGATATGAAAATATTTGTTATGCAAGAAGATTGAGAAGATTCAATTTCTTCTTCTAATTTCTATCCTTTCGAATTAGATTTTTATTCAAAAAAAAATACATATAAGGGAGAGAGCCCAGTTTGGCTTGTAGGGAGCGTAAACTGGGTTAGCAAAATTTAAATCCCTAACCTTTTTGGGTTTAGATGGAGTCAACTCATTTCTTATTAAAATTTCAAATTTGATCACATATGTCATTTTGATTTGGTCAAGATAATCAAGAGGTAAATCTTTCATTATTAAAAATAATATTCTTACTCTTTGATAAAATTTTTATTCTTTGAAAAATTATGTGAATCAAACTTATCTCAATTAATTGATGTGTGTTTAACATCTCTTAGTGCCTTTACTATTGAGTGTGTTTAAATGCCC
>NW_021350811.1:0-214 GCF_001605985.2 Dendrobium catenatum | reverse complement strand
GAATGCCATGGAGACGAAAAATTTCTTTAAAAAATAATTCAGTAATATATGAAGCATCAGAAGTTTTCTTGCATGGAATAAAGTGTGCCATTTTACTAAATCGGTCCACAACAACAAAGGCAAAATCATATTTTCGTGCAGTAACAGGCAACCCTAAAACAAAATCCATAGAGACGCCTTTCCATGGTTTATTTGGAATTGGAAGAGGGATATA
>NW_021350810.1:0-354 GCF_001605985.2 Dendrobium catenatum | reverse complement strand
AAAGACGATTCTACCTTAAGAGAACGTCTGAGCTAAGTGTAACCATGATCGGATATTCTACTATTCTATAGATTGATGAGCTTAGTAACACATTAACTCACAAATTTTTAAATCAATCACATGGAATACTATATCATGTTCATGCCTTAGTTTAAAAAAAAAAAGAGGATCTCTTTTGCTTTGCTTTCTTGTACCCTCCTTTTTGATATGTCAAAAGGGGGAGAAGTTTATGAGGTTCTTTTTTCATCAATCCTGAATTATTGCCATTAACTATTTTTCGTAGTGTTTTGCTATCATAAAAAAGGGGGAAATTGTTTCAAACCTATTTTTTATGTCTTATGTTTTGATGATTGA
>NW_021350809.1:0-229 GCF_001605985.2 Dendrobium catenatum | reverse complement strand
GCAATATCAATATCCATATCCAAAGCATCAATGAATCCAACAATATCTATATCCATTAGAACCATATCAATGTCAATAATCAATAGTATCCTTGCTCAATGATCAACAAAGAAATCGATGAAATTGTACGAAATCACACAATACAGTAAATCCGATCAAATCAATAAAGCAGAAATCGATAAAGCAGTAAATTCGTATGCCAATACAGTAAACATGCATTCAATACAAT
>NW_021350808.1:0-1021 GCF_001605985.2 Dendrobium catenatum | reverse complement strand
TTTTGTAAAAAAGTTTTGATTGAATCTTCTTTTTGCCTGATTAGGTTTATTCTGAGTTAAGCCCTTTTGTTTTTCATAAGAAAATTTTTACCCTGAAGGATGTATGATCTAGGGTTAACAGAATCATATATTTTATCTTTGTCTGATTAGGATTGGCTAAACTCCTTAATCTTGTGGAACTCTAAAGTTTAATTTTTTTTTAACTTCTCATATGATACCTCCTTAAAAAAAAAAATAGAAAAATTAAAATTCAAAAATATTCATTTTTTTTCTCTCGTTGTGTTTTTGCTTTCTTTTACTGTGTTTTTGTCTGTTTTTCTTTTGTTTTATTTTTTTGAGGGCCGTGATCATCACCATCTTTTCCTTGGTTTCATTTTCGAGTCACATCATCCTGGCTGATACTTTTATCGTCCTGGACGATAGGACAAAATCTCTTCAAATTCCATCTGCTGGTCTTTTCTATGCTTGCTGTAAGTCATCGTCCTGGACGATACGATATCGTTCTGGACAATTTGATCGAACTCTGTTGCAATCATGATGATAGTCTTGGCCGAAAGAATATTTCATCTGGCCGATGGATTTTATGTGCATCGTCCTGGCCGATACACTGGATCGTCTTGGACGATCCACATGTCAGCATGTTTGAATCTTTAAAATCAGCCCCGAATGATCCATTATTGGACAATCATCCTGGCCGATCCACTGTTCGTCCTGGACGATACATGTGGCAGTGATTTAAAACGTTTTAACTTTGGCCAGTATGATCAATTATTGTGCATCGTCTTGGATGATACACCTAATTGGCCCGGACGATCTACTTTTTCAACGGTCGTCCGGATTGTCTCCTCGGGACGATTGCCTGTGTCTAATCATCCTGACCGATATCTAATCGGCCCGGACGATCGGACCGCCTTTTTGACCAATCAGCCTGTACGCAATTATTGAGCCATATCAGCCTGGACGATTCTGTGATCGGCCTGGACGATATGGCCGTTTGATCCAGTCATTTTTTTCACCTCAT
>NW_021350807.1:0-362 GCF_001605985.2 Dendrobium catenatum | reverse complement strand
AGTTAGTGGAGCGGATCCTATTGCTAAAGCCCCTTATTGAATGACGATAAAAGAGTTGAAGGAATTGAAAGATCAATTGCAAGAGTTGCTTAATAGAGGATTTATCAGGCCTAGCACTAATCCATGGGGTGCTCCTGTACTTTTTGCGAAGAAGGATGAAAGAATTGAACAAGCTTACTATAAAGAATAAATACTCTCTTCTGAGAATTGATGATTTGTTTGATTAGTTGGTGGGTGCCTCTGTGTTTTCCAAGATAGACTTGAGATAATGATACTATCAGCTTAAGATTAGAGAAGAGGACATAGCAAAGACAGCATTCAACAATAGATATGGGCATTACGAATTTGTGGTGATGCCATTC
>NW_021350806.1:0-226 GCF_001605985.2 Dendrobium catenatum | reverse complement strand
CAGGTGAGGCAGAGAACCTTCGTCCTTTTACACTTTTCCTAGTGTTGGAAGAGAACCGTCATCCTTTTACACTTTCTTAGAGAGGGTAGAGAACTCTTCATCCTTTCACACTCTCCTAGTGTGGGCAGAGAACCCTTCGTCCTTTTACACTCTTCTAGTGTGGGAAGAGAACCCTTCATCCTTTTACAATCTCCTAGTGTCGGCAGAGAACTGGATCTCCTTGACA
>NW_021350805.1:0-255 GCF_001605985.2 Dendrobium catenatum | reverse complement strand
TAGTAACCTTGAGTTTATAGCACAATTCCAAACCATAAAGTAAACCCCTCATTTCCGCATAAATAACTTTACAGTAATTTAAAGAAGAAGCATAGGCAGAAATAACATCACCGTTAGAATCACGAAGAATGCCTCCCATTCCAGCAGCAACAGATCCCACGGAACCATCCGTGTTCAATTTGAAAAAAGGCAAGCACGGTTTCAGCCATCTAACAAGTTTCTCCCTATTTCTAAACTCAACAGAATCAAGAGTAA
>NW_021350804.1:0-238 GCF_001605985.2 Dendrobium catenatum | reverse complement strand
AAACATCTCAAACAGGGGAGATAAAATTTGGGCATGTCAGGGACATGGCCAAATTAACTCTCCCAAAATTTTAGGTCCTAGGGAATTAAATTCAAGCAATAAATGCAATAATTAAAATAACATTAACACTGGAATTAAGCTCAACATAGATTCAATCAGGACCTGGAACCATAGGACTTTTCGGGTTGACGTAGAAGGAAGGATGGGGAAGTGCTGGAGTCGAGGGTGAGCTCAATTG
>NW_021350803.1:0-204 GCF_001605985.2 Dendrobium catenatum | reverse complement strand
TAAAAATAGTGGTTGACCATCCATAATGATCATGGGGTAGAGTTTGAGAATGAAAGATTTGGAGATTTTTATGAGGACAAGGGGATTAGCCACAATTTCTCAGCTCCTACGACCCCTCAGCAGAACGGGGTAGTTGAAAGGAAGAATCAGACCTTGGTGGAAGCTGTCAGAGCCATGCTTGCTGAGTATTCACTTCCAAAATAC
>NW_021350802.1:0-288 GCF_001605985.2 Dendrobium catenatum | reverse complement strand
CAATACTCCACCTACTCCTTCACCTCATTTACCACTTAACAACATCTCATCGCTTCTCCTCATTCCTAAATTATTTGTTTCTACCTCAACCGTCCCATCTCATCCATTACACACCATACACACCCCACACCCTAACGTTCCTACCCGCCCTCCTATAACTTCTCTCACACCTGATCCCGTTCAACATCATTCTACCACACCCAATACCACTCACAATCAACCCAAGCTGACTAACACCCAACCTACTCTTCCCATGAAAACTAGATTATGTTGGATGACTATGGCACC
>NW_021350801.1:0-286 GCF_001605985.2 Dendrobium catenatum | reverse complement strand
AGGAATAATGAAATCCTCCAAGGACTCTAAATCACAATCCAACTTGGTAATACCTAGAGTACAAGTATTCCCTTCCAACTTAAGAAAAGAAAAGGTACAATTAAACATACTTAACTACTAATTAATATACATCCTCATGTAAAACATAACAGAAGAACAAAAATTATCCTTTCTCAAAAAAGAAACCTTATAACAATGATGAAAGCCAAACTTAAGCACAATATTTTTGATATCAAGAGAATAACAAAGATTCAACCCATATAGGATTGTACATATAATAGCCTCA
>NW_021350800.1:0-310 GCF_001605985.2 Dendrobium catenatum | reverse complement strand
AATTCAAAATTCACTACCAATATCGCTAATTAAAAGATCCTTGAACACTACAATAAGGAGATTTTGGGATGAATTTCATAAGCACAAATATGTAAGGGAAAATTATAGCTCAAATCTTCATGATTCATGAATCAAATGTCAAAAGCTTCCTTAAAGGGCATTTCATCAAACACCTCATGTGCATGCTATGGTAGGAAATTAAAAAAGGTCCTCTATGCATTTTGTGGTTTACACCTAAGCTCTAAATTATGTGACATAAAACAAATGTGAGTTCATAATATAGAGTAAAAATATTTGCTTATCAAAATAA
>NW_021350799.1:0-1633 GCF_001605985.2 Dendrobium catenatum | reverse complement strand
CTGGTTGCCTCATTTACCTCTATATTGTTGGGATGAGGAAAATGTTACAAATATTGTTTCAAAAATAGGAATCCCATTGTTCTTGGATGGAAAAATGTTTAAATGGGGGAGATGAGAATTCGCAAGAGCTTGTGTTCGTATCAACCTTGATTTTAAACTACCTAATGGTATTTGGATTGAGGGTCTTTTTTGAAATTTTTTCTAAAAAGTGGGGTATGAGAAAATCCCATCTTTATGCTTTAATTGTGGGAAGATTGGACATAAGATTGAAATGTGTATGGAAGCCATTAATGAAGATCAAAATAAAATTCAGAAGGAAGTTTTGAAGGATGGCTTGGAAAATAAAGAATCGGTCAAGGATAATGAATATGGACCTTGGTTACATGTGAATTTTAAGAATAAAAGGAGGAATAAATTTCAGATTAAGAGACCTATGACTATTCCTGTAGTTGGAGACCTTGATCATGGGTATGTGGAAAAAACTAATAAATTTAAAGTGTTATCTCAAGACTTTGAGGTTGATGGTAGAGAGGAAGTGGAAAATTAAGAAATTCCAATTTTGGGTGAGCAGATGTTAGTACATTCTGTGGATACAAATAATAAAGGAAATGGTATGGAAAAAATGACTCAGAGTTCATAATGTTCAATAGATGATCAAATCGGAATTCATAATTCTGGGAGAAACAGAAATTCTGAGTCAGGTTTGTGTATAGTTGCAGTTGTTGCTGATAAAATTCCTATTAAATTAGGAGATGGTGAGAATGTTCAAGAAGATGAGGGTTGTGATGTGGATAAAGGTGTTGATTCAGATATAATTCATCAAGAAGAGATCCAGGAAGACAATGTGGATTCACCAAAACCGGATGGTACTAATAAAATAAAATCTAATTATGTATATGAATTTAGAGAAGATTTTAATGAAAAGTTATGTACTCCTTTGTCCAAATTTGATAAAATAAGTAGTGGTGAAAATTTATTTTAAGATAGGAAATTTCAACTCCCTTCGTAGTCACTTCTTATTAAGAAAAAACTTAATAAAGATACAAGGTTATTTGGTCCTATTAAAGGAAGCCATAGGGGAAGATAGATGGATATTCTTGGTGGCAGCATTGGATCCACTTCATTATTTAATCAGTCATATGAGTGATGAAAGGGAAGTTCAAGAGTGTTTGGTGGATTGGATGATGTTAGTGGAGCTTCTTAAAGAAATGCATTGTGGAGATGTCAAGATCATTGGCAATGCCTTGACGAATTTTATTTTCCAGTATTTCATTTCTTTTTCTTAGATTAGCAAACTTGGTATTTCTTTCTTTATTTTAAGTATAAGGTGATATTTGGAAAAGGGAATTAGAATAATGGAAGTTAAGATCTACTCTATCTATTATTTTTTACTCAATTGGGAATTCTGGGATACTAATCAATCTTTTTGGTTGTAGTTTAATCTTTGGTATCCCCTCCACCCCTATGAGTTTAAAATGATAAGTAGAGACTCTTACTTTCATTATGACATTTCTTCTTTTTCTAATGTTTTCATTATGCTTAAATTTCTTGTTAATAAGACCTCATTTTACCTAGTTTTAAAAGGGAGTGTCTAGTAGTTTCCTTTTTTGTAAAAGTTTCCTTTAAATTTAAT
>NW_021350798.1:0-1353 GCF_001605985.2 Dendrobium catenatum | reverse complement strand
TGTATCGGGTTGTTTCTTTTCTTCTCTTATTGAAATTAAAGTGCTCACTCTTGCGATTTCTCTACAGATTTTGTAAAATTTGCATGGTGTTTGCTGAATTTCTTTGAAATTCAACAAGTTTTTTCTGTTTTGGTGGTTATTTTCTATATATATAAAAAAAACTATCACAAATAAAGCCTTCATCAAATCAAATATTGAAATTCATGTTATTGTTAACATACATATGATTATTATATAAAACTAAAATAATCAGGTCAATTTTCTTGACAAAAACGAGTATTTTTGTTAGTCGTTGCTGATAAACCAGAGATGAATATCGATTGCATATGCTTCTAAATATCTTAAAGGTCAGGTTATGGCTTTGTTTGGGATAGGCTTCGTGCTAGTTTACTTTTCAGATCACAATTATAATTTCTGTTTGATAAAGTCCGAATTTTTTCATTGCTTATAAAAAAAAAAGTTGTGCTAGAAGAATATTTCCTATAATATCTTTCAATAATTATTTTCTCTATAAAAACTTTATCAAACAATAAGAAAGTTGTTACAAACAAAGTCTATATATCTTATCTTTTTATTAAAATATATTTGACTCTTATTTTCTTTATTGGAATTTGGTAGCTAGTTTATTGTTTCCTTCTACCATGGTGTCAAGAATGTTTGAAACATGGTGCTAAGTATTTTTGAAACATTGGAGACTTGTAAACTATTTATAAAACATGGAGAGTAGTATATGTATAATTTCTATGAAGGATTGAGGAAAGATTAATTATTCTTAACCTAAAATGTTAAGGATGCAAAAGAATCTTTGTATTTTTATATGACATAAATCTTATTTATATTTATATGACGCTAAAAGTCATTCAAGAGCGTCCGAATAATTATAAAGAGTAAGAGCACGTGATGACATATCATTGACGTCCGAACGTAGAGCTACGTTAGGTCACCTGACCCCGGACCGGAACCCGGGATTGCTATGTTCGCGTATTGCTAGGTATTGCTCGGTATTGCTTGGCAATAACGAGAAATACCACTCTGTAAAGAGCAATACCGAGCAATACTGAGCAATACCTAGAAAAACTCAGTATTGCTAAGTATTGGCCTTCACATAATGATATTTCTCGTTATTGGTCGATTTAATTGTCGAGCAAAATCAACCAATACCTAACAATACCGAGCAATACGCGAACATAGCAATCCCGGGGTCGGGTTGTCGGGCTGCACGGTAAAGAGTAAGAACACGTGGCACTATTTTATTGGTGTCCGGACGTAAAGCTACATCAGGTCACCTGACCAAATAAAAGTTCCCACGCGAGAGCTTCTGAGGCCGAACAGCCAAAGTATTAGGACAAGGGA
>NW_021350797.1:0-210 GCF_001605985.2 Dendrobium catenatum | reverse complement strand
TCCTGAAAGGACTTAAACTTGAGCCTGGTTTGAGCATTCAACGCCAGTCAAAGCTGCCACCTGAGATTGGTGAAGGGTGGAAATGACGAAATTGACGACGACTCCCCTACGAGTACTCCCAAGAGCTCGTAGTGGCTGCAACGGGTCCCTCCAATTAGGCACAAGCCACTTGAGGATAACAACAGTGAGAACCTCATAGGCACAACGAAT
>NW_021350796.1:0-252 GCF_001605985.2 Dendrobium catenatum | reverse complement strand
CTTAAATAACCCAAGCCACAATAACACAAATAAAACATTCCTAAACAATTAAACATAATTTAAGAAACCTTCCTAAACAATTAAACATAAACTAAGAAACCTTTCTAAATAATTAAAACATTCCTAAACATCATAAACACAATTAGGAAACTTTCCTAAATTATTAAAACATTCCTAAACATCATAAACAAAATTAGAAAACTTTTCTAACAACACCCCTTTGATTCCTCTTCCTTATATAATGAATCATCT
>NW_021350795.1:0-579 GCF_001605985.2 Dendrobium catenatum | reverse complement strand
TCCCGCTCCCGCTCCCATTCCTGACCCTGTTCCTCTATACCAGCACTCACCGGTTGATCAGTTGATAGAGAGGTTTGATCGATGGGAGACCTGCTTTGACGCTTACGTTGCTGCATAGGAGCAGCAACACTCTGAGGACATTGCCCGCTACGAGCATCACCGCACTGAGGATTTAACCCGTTTTGACAGTTATCTCACTCACCAGCAGCAGCAGCAGCATGACCAGGACATCGCCTGGTTCAATGCTCAGTTTACCACGCTTGCCACCTACTTTCAGCAGCCACCTCCACCACCTCCATTTGATGATCAGGGTCATTCGTTTTTCTAGACTGTATTTTTATGCTGTTTGTTTCCTGTTTTATGTAGTTTGCTTGTTAGTCTTTATTTGTTGTGGTGTTTTCTTTTGTATCTAGACCCTCTTTTTGTGATGAACAAAGGGGGAGTAGGGTAAGGTAGGAAAAGTTGTTGGGTTTGTAACTTTGAAATTCTAATGGACTTTTTTTGGATATTTTCCTAGTTGTGTTTGTCATCATCAAAAAGGGAGAGATTGTTGCAAATCTATTTTCATGGCTTATGTTT
>NW_021350794.1:0-597 GCF_001605985.2 Dendrobium catenatum | reverse complement strand
CAATCTATAATTTTAATAGAAGATTAACCTTCCATCTGCCAATTATTCAATTAACCTTCTCTCTACTAATGCTATCTATTCTCTATTTGAAAATTTAATGCAAATATGTTATAAATAAAATATATAAATGACCTCACATAGTCTTTACCAATTGTCAAATACACACACTTAGCCCGATGGTTTATTACCTCATGCGTCTCATTTGAACCAAATTAGAAATATCTATAATTTATTGAATTTGAAATTTTATTTTAAAACATATAATCACCCAAAATGTACTTAATCAAATTTATTTCAAAAAATTCTAAAAATAACTTGCCGAACTTATTTTATCGATTTCTTTAATTTATAAGAACAATAATGTCAAACGAGCCCTAAGAAAAGAAAAAAGTAAGCTTTGTTTTTTATTTTTTTAATATTTCAGCTCTTTCTACCAAAAATCATCAATGCTACCCACAATTAAAAGATACAACAACAAGAACATCAACTCTTTATCGAACAATGTTGGGTTGGCTCCCACCACCAAATGGAAAAAATGATTATTTAACATACAATTGGCATAAATCTCTAACCACACTTTAACCTCAGTTCACCTCT
>NW_021350793.1:0-224 GCF_001605985.2 Dendrobium catenatum | reverse complement strand
TGTTTTTTATTTTCATTTCTGGTGTCTGGCCGTTGTGTCTGGGCTCTGGGTTCTGACTTGTTTCTTCCCTTTGGGTTTGTGGCTGTTCTTGGGTAGGGGCTCTTGGCAGTCTCTGTGTTGCTGGGGGGCTGTTGTGGTTGTTTTGCTCTGGCTTGGGGCTCTTCTGTGTCTGCTTGCTGGGACAGTCAGTTGCTTTTGGTTTTATGCTTCTTACTCGTGTTTTG
>NW_021350792.1:0-272 GCF_001605985.2 Dendrobium catenatum | reverse complement strand
ACACCTCACTTAATTCTGATCTTAAGAAATCTAAATATATTGAGAAAAATTTGAGGATTGATAATGAAGCTTTAAAAAGAACTAACTTGAGGATTCAAAATGATTTGGATACATATAAGAAAAATTTGATGACATCTACTTTTAATTTTAAGCGAGAACCTAGGAAGAGGCATTATAATTCAAACCATTTAAGAAACCCTTTTCTTGGAGTTAGATGTTTCTCATGTGGCATGCAATGACACATCTCACACACTTGCACCGTTCACCGTAGT
>NW_021350791.1:0-429 GCF_001605985.2 Dendrobium catenatum | reverse complement strand
CTAGGAGTAAATAAATGGGGCCTAAGAAGAGGGAAAGTGACCCAAATCGGCACAATAGGAGAATCCAACTCAACATCCAAATGGTGAGTCCATTTCACCACTTTCATATAACAATTTTGAACAAAATAGGATCTATGGGAAAAAATTCTGCAATAATCAAAATCATTCTCAAGTTTTATCAAAATATTTCGATTATTGAGCACAGTAACTGAAAAATCCCCAATCAACTTTAAACTAAAACAAAATTTCTGAATGGCTTCGACAGAGGGTCTCCGCCCCGGAAAACGACCAACCAAAGAGAACTCAAAAGGCTTAGCAAGTGACCTAATTTCATCATCCGAAATAAACAGCGCCGGCAAGCCACGATGGGAAAAAAAATTCAGAGCTGGAAAAGAGGAAGAAGAAATACCCGAAACCGCATCCCTGAAC
>NW_021350790.1:0-250 GCF_001605985.2 Dendrobium catenatum | reverse complement strand
GAAATCATTAGTAGGTAATGCTTTATTCAAAATTCTCAACCAAAAATTGTCAATTCTAGCATTAAGTTTCAATTTCTTCATCCATTTCCAGATGTTGCTTTCTCCAGCCAAATCATTAGAGAAACCTGCAATGCTATCCGAAGCCATAGAAGTAATCGTTTTCCCAGATTCCATATAAATGAAATCCATTTGATCTTATATCATATCAGGTTCATTTTAATCCTGCAAATAGTTTCCATCAGTTCCTTGC
>NW_021350789.1:0-222 GCF_001605985.2 Dendrobium catenatum | reverse complement strand
TCCAGGCTTCCTACATCAAAAGCAAATAATATCAGAAAAAATATTAACATCCTTACCATTTTTACCTTTACTCCTCTTTTGTTGATGCTTATGCTTTGGTGTGCTTTTTGATTTGCTTCACAAGTCATTGCATTCGTCACCAACTAAGATATCTTTTTCCGTATCTTCAGCTTTTAGAATAATCGTTTCACCTGCATCCATAAGTCTTTGACCCAAACTTTG
>NW_021350788.1:0-357 GCF_001605985.2 Dendrobium catenatum | reverse complement strand
TCACTCCATGTGTCTAAGTGGGGACCAAATAGCTTTCCATGTAGGATGTCCTTGTGATGTCCTTACTCCCAGCTTTTCACCCACTCCCAGGACACTTGGCATTAATCCAGGAGTCCATCCAGTCGATCCCAACCATTGATTCAACCTGGGGACATTTGAATAGGAAAAACCCTAGGAATTGGCTATCATATTCTAACCTAGCCGATCTCTCTCTACTCAAAGCCTCCTAAGCTAGGTTTTATGTTCCATTGAGCTCCCTAGAGGCTTTTATCCACCTCCCAGATCAAATCCGGCCGGTTAAAGCGGCGGCCGACGAGTTTCCGGTGAGCCAAGCTTGAGTCCGTTCAAAGGGGTCTA
>NW_021350787.1:0-327 GCF_001605985.2 Dendrobium catenatum | reverse complement strand
GTACCACCAACTTGATATTTAATATTTCCTTGGACCAATCCACATAATTAGTGCTAAATACCATGAAGAACAAACTAACACTACATTATAGGCTTAGGAAAAAGAAATGATTTTATATATATATATTTAAACTTAGCATGGGAAGTGTAAAAATAATCCCAAACAAATCAAATATCTGGCCCCTTATAACTCCCTTGATAGCATACAAACAAATCAAATCATTAAATTCAGAAATCAAATTTTGTCAGAAAAATCGTCAGCAGCATAATGACAGTATACAGAAATTTCACAGAATTCACAATTTCATAAATTTACCAAATTACCACA
>NW_021350786.1:0-469 GCF_001605985.2 Dendrobium catenatum | reverse complement strand
TTTAAAACTCCAAAATCTAAAATCTTGAAAAGATTCATCATATGAAAGGCCAATTTTTTAAAAAAAAGTGAAGTCAAAACACACACATAAAAAAAAACAAACAAGACGGCAATAAAACACACTGAAACAAAACATATTTCAAGAAATTTTTGAAGCAGCAGGTTTGAGCATGAATGAGCTGTGAGCCTTCATATGTCCAGTTATCCTATGCCCCCACGAGGTCTTTGGTGAGAGCACTCCTGCAAAACTCAACTTCAGTCATATTTAGGAACCCAAATAGGTTTGGGCTTCTTCTTAGGAAAAGTAGAATGCAATGAAGGTAAGGTATGTTGTGAATTATGCATCTTAGGTCTCCACACCCAATGTGTATTACGGTGAATGGTGCAAGTGTGTGAGATGTGTCCTAGCATGCCACATGAAAAACTTTTAACTTCAGGAAAGGGATTTCTTAAGTGATTTGAGTTATAAT
>NW_021350785.1:0-255 GCF_001605985.2 Dendrobium catenatum | reverse complement strand
CTTGAGGATGATAGTTGTTTCTTTTCTCTTGCTTAGGATTTTTTATAACCCTCTTTTACTTTTTACAGTTGTAATAGTTTTTTAAAGGAATGCATATGCAATGTTCAGCTCTCTCTCTCTCTCTCTTGTTCTCTACCTTGCTCTCTATTGTTCTCTCTTGTTCTTTATCTAGCTTGCTCTTTCTATAGCTGGCTCTCACTTGCTCTCTCTCTCTCTCTCCCTCTCTCTCTCTTGCACTCCCTTGCACTTTCTTGC
>NW_021350784.1:0-396 GCF_001605985.2 Dendrobium catenatum | reverse complement strand
CCCCGCAACAGATTACCCTCCAAGCAGCAGAATCCTCGAGTCTTTGGCCCCAGGACCAAGGCCAACCACCATACTTATGTCTTAAGCATCTATTGAGCAGGCTTAGCGGCTTGTTAAAAAAATTCCATACAATTCGAGCTCGTAATGGGCCAGTCCACCGTCCGCTAGCATAGAACCCGAACCCCCTGAGTCGCCAAGGTTTGGTTAACGCCTCCCAACTGGCATAATGTAAGCTCCGATTATTATGATCTTTGTTCCACAGAAAACCACGACAGATCTTCTCCACCTCATCAAGAACACCTCTCGGCACCAGCATATGCGAGACATCATAGACCGAGAGGGGGAGCAAAATAGAGTTAACCATAGTAACTCTGCCAGCCAGGGAAAGATGTCTCA
>NW_021350783.1:0-304 GCF_001605985.2 Dendrobium catenatum | reverse complement strand
ATTTAGAGGTTAGAGGACCATTATTTTTTAATTACTATTTTCTTATTTTAAGGATTAGATTAATTTAAAATTTTTATCAACCGATTTGGGATGTTGTGTCATCAGACTCGAGGAACCAAGTCTCTTTAGAATACTTAGCCAGGCAGTCAGAAGTAGTCCATCCTAAAAACTTGGTTAATATAATTGGATTAATAATTTTAGTTTGGTTAAATATTTAAGAATGATCTAATTTTAAGATTTTACACTCTATTGAATTCATTCGGGGTGTTGTGCCACCAGGCTAGAGGAACTAGGCCTATTTATG
>NW_021350782.1:0-289 GCF_001605985.2 Dendrobium catenatum | reverse complement strand
TTTCCTTTTTGAAGATATTTTTACTATTATTCAAAAGTAACTTAATAATTGGTCTTCGATTTTTCTATCCTTTGGTGGTCGGTTAGTTCTTATCAAGTCGGTTTTGAATTCTATTCCGATTTATTTGTTTAATACCTTAATGTCGTCCGTTACTATTTGCAATAGAATGGAGAGAATGATAAGGTTATTCTAAGGTTATTCATTGGGCATCTTGGCACAAAATTTGTGGGAAATTAGATGAAGGGGGGCTGAGGTGTAAGAATTTTAACGATATGGCTATTGTTTTTTC
>NW_021350781.1:0-738 GCF_001605985.2 Dendrobium catenatum | reverse complement strand
TTCAGGCTCTTATGATCAGTGAAAATCTCACATCTGATGTCATACAGGTAATGACGTCAAATCTTCAAAGCTAAAACAACAGCAGCTAACTCCAAATCATGCGTCGGGTAATTCTTCTCATGTGGTTTCAACTGTCTCGAAGCATAAGCAATTACCTGACCATGCTGCATCAAAACACAACCTAATCCTTTTAGTGAAGCATCACTGAACACCTGAAATCCTTCCGTACCTGATGGAAGTGCTAACACTAGAGCTGAGGTCAGACAATCTTTCAATCTTTGAAAACTAGCTTCACACTCCGATGTCCAAACAAAAGCTACTGACTTCTGAGTCAGTCTCGTCAAAGGCGTAGCGATCTGAGAAAAGCCTTTCACAAACTTCTGGTAATATCCAGCCAAGCATAAGAAACTACTTACCTCAAATACCGTAGTAGGCCTTGGCCAATCAGCAACCGCCTGAATCTTCTGGGGATCAACAGAAATGCCTTCTCCACTAACCACATGCCCCAGAAATGAAATTCTCTTCAGCCAGAATTCACACTTGAAGAACTTAGCATACAACTGATGTCGTCTCAGAGTCTCCAACACAATGCTCAAGTGTCTGGCATGATCATTCTCAAAAGCAGAATATACCAGAATATCGTCGATGAAGACAATCACAAACTGATCCAAATACTCCCTGAACACTCGGTTCATCAGATTCATGAAAATCGCAGGCGCATTGGTTACCCCAAAAGGC
>NW_021350780.1:0-300 GCF_001605985.2 Dendrobium catenatum | reverse complement strand
TTATATCCAGATGAACCGTCCATAAAAGAGAAAATTGTATGCTCAGAGGCTATGTCTACCATGAGTTATGGTATGGGTAAAGGGAACTCATCTTTAGACATGCCTTATTCAGATCCCTATAATTGATGCATACACGAATTTGACCACTTTTCTTTTTTACTGGGACGACACTAGCCAACCAAGAGGGATATTTCTCCTCTCGAATAAAGCCTGCATCGATCAGTTTCTTAACTTCAGTTATCACTTGATGTTCAATTTCTAAGCGCATGCGTCGTGGGGCTTGTTTGATAGGGATTATAT
>NW_021350779.1:0-276 GCF_001605985.2 Dendrobium catenatum | reverse complement strand
CACATCGTCCAGTACGAAAAATTTTGTCCCGGACGATTTCAACATATTTTTGGATTTTTGAACTTTTTATTGAAGAAAAATAAACAAAACATTCAAAACATAGAAAATAAAGACAAAACCACAGACTCTAAAATAAACTCATTCAAAACACTCAAAAATCACAAAATTCAAAATAAAAAATCAAAGAGAAATAACTAAGAAAATATAAGTATCAATGTTACAAAAACATTTTTATTTACGCATTCAAATTAATAACACCAAGCCTTGTTCTTAATG
>NW_021350778.1:0-404 GCF_001605985.2 Dendrobium catenatum | reverse complement strand
GGAACTTGAGGGAGAGAAGAAGGACAACTTTGTGAGAATAGAGGGAAATTTTGTGAGGGAAACGTTTTAAGGGGATTCACAAGGTTCCACCAAGCAAGAATCTTGCCTAGTACCTAGAAGCAACTGCCTAGAATCTCTGTTGCTCTTGTGAAGAAGCTCTTCAAGAAATATCATGGTTCTCTAACCATCCCATGGAGGGTGAAAATATATTTAGTGTTCTCTAACCATCACTAGGAGGGTGAAAATAGAGTTAAGATTCTCTACCTGTAAAAGACTCACAGTTCTCTACCGCACCAGGGAGATGAAACACCATTTGTACAGGCTTATCCACCTTGTTGTGGGAGAAAAAGGATAGTCACTTCTGTTTAGTGCATACTTGGAGAGGGAGTCTCCAAGGAGTGCAC
>NW_021350777.1:0-277 GCF_001605985.2 Dendrobium catenatum | reverse complement strand
TCCAACACCTCTCACATTACAAATGATCCAAATCAATTGTTAATGTCCCAACCGTATCATGGCTTCCAGCAAATCTAAGTTAGCAACAGACAATCACTTCTTAAATCTCATACGGGTCAAGGAATCCTTCCTACACCTAAACGTCAGCTCTCTCTTTCACCTCTTCTTCACGTTCCTAAAGTTTCTCACAATCTACTTTTCGTTCACCGTCTAACATCTGATAATGATTGTACTGTTTCCTTCACACCTCATGGTTATAATATAAAGGATCGGAGAA
>NW_021350776.1:0-750 GCF_001605985.2 Dendrobium catenatum | reverse complement strand
GAGAGAGACGGTCTGTCGCTCCTTCCTTTCTTCGTTGATGTTCGACTTCGGCTCGCTGTTCGACTTCGCTCTTCGCAGGATTGCACGAGGCGAAGAATTTCAAACCCGCTCATTTTGAGCGACTTTCAAAGTCGCGGGATCTGCCTGTCGAAATACACGCCTAATACATTTGAGGTTTTTGTTTCGTTCGGCTCAAAATTAACCAAACAGGAGAATTTAGTAAATACATGTATTGATTTTACTTTACCCTCCTAATTCAGGCAACCAAACAGCCCCTTAAATAATTATGTAATTTAAAAAAAAAAGGAAGGAGAAATGGATTTTGAAATAGTTGGGAGAAATTTGAAGAAAGTCCCAGGGGTTATGTGGTCCCTCGAAGCCCTCAGTCATCGAGCTTATCCAACCAAGGGATTGAATACTTGAAGACCCAATCTCCTCATCACTAATTCTCTTCAGTCGAGTCGAGCCACTCCTTACTTACTAGTGCCAGGAATGGGACAGCAGGAGGCTGCCGAAATTTCCTTAAAATTTTGGGACTTAGCCAAATTTTCGACAAGTGAATGGAATCCAATTATTTGCAACCATTCATCTCCAATCAAAGTTTCCAAGGACCCAATCTCCTCACTGTTGATTTGCTCCGGTCGAGTTGAGCCACTGCTTACCTCCCGACGCTGGGGAGGGGATGCTGGGAAGCTACCAAAAAAAGTTTTTTTAAATGAAAATTTGAACAAAAATAAAATTTCTTACATA
>NW_021350775.1:0-315 GCF_001605985.2 Dendrobium catenatum | reverse complement strand
TAGGGGAGTACTTGGAGGAGAGGGATAGAATGCTAGAGGAGTTGAAGAGGCATCTACTGAGAGCTTAACATATTATGAAGAGACAAGTTGATGGGCATAGGAAGGACATCCAGTTTGAAGTGGGGAGAGGGTGTTCTTGAAGCTTTGACCATACAGATAGAAGACAATCGTCAATAGGAGGAATGAGAAGCGCTTGCTCTAAGGTACTCTGAACCTTATGAAGTGCTGGAGAAGATCAGAGCAGTAGCATAACAGCTGAAACTACCACCAACTGCGACTATACATCCTGTTTTTCATGTATATCAATTGAGAATG
>NW_021350774.1:0-900 GCF_001605985.2 Dendrobium catenatum | reverse complement strand
TAGAAAATACTTTTATATTTCATTGTGTAAGCATATAGATTTAATGCATCAAAATTAAGAAAAATAATTTAAATTATCAAAATCCATCACAAAAGACCAATATCTACCTATGATTTAACAACGTTTTTTTTTTATGTAATTTATGTTATCATCTAGCTTTTCTCAAATGATATTTACAAAGATGAATTTCTTTTTTATTTGAAATCATTTAAAAGAACTTAAAAAAATATTAAATAAATTTTTTTAAAGGATTGTGGGACTCGCAAGGTAACCAATTTTGGTAAGTTTCTTGAGCATACAGATTAAAGGTTCTAACCATTATATCAATCATTTTATGACTTTTAAATTATAATCCGTGTGCCTCCTATTCCTATTCTAGCAACCGACCCCTCTTGGAGACTTTTTTTTTTTGTTTTGGTAAATAGATCTAATTTATTTCCATGTTAAGTTTTTTGGAGATGTTTATAAATGGTTTTATGCTTTGTATAGAATCAAGTAATAAAATTCAAAGAAAATTTCTTTTTTTTTTTACAAAATTACTGATTTTTATGTGTATGTGTGTATATATATATATACATAAATTCAAAATTGAAGCTTTTAATACAAGTGAGATTACCTGGTATATTTTCTCTCCTTTGGCTATCTTTCAATCTCTTAACGCATTTTCTCTATCTTCCCTTTTCTCTTTCCACCTTTCTTTCTAACAAGAAAAAAGACCTTATTGAACTAAAATTTGTTAATTTAAACTTATTATAAATGATATGAAACCCACTAATTCCTATTTTGAAACTGTTGAGATGCAGGGGATACCAAAATAATAAACAACCCTAAGGTTGATTAGTATTCCAGAGTTCCCATCCAGATAGAGAATAAGACTTAGTAATGATTCCAAAATCAGTT
>NW_021350773.1:0-259 GCF_001605985.2 Dendrobium catenatum | reverse complement strand
CATAACGGAGTTTACCAAATTCGGATGGCTCCAGATCATCGCCCTCAGGCACTACAAGCTACCGTTACCTCTTCCTCCACATGGCATGCCCGCTTAGGACATCCAAATAATCAGATTTTTAATATCATTGCTCCTTGTATAGCTAATCTGAAAAACATTCCTTCTGATTTTCATTGTATATCTTGTCGTATGGGCAAAAGTCACAAGTTAAAATTCAATAATAGCAAATCTGAAACTTCCAAACCTTTCGAACTAATTC
>NW_021350772.1:0-207 GCF_001605985.2 Dendrobium catenatum | reverse complement strand
TTTAATAATATAATTTAAAATTGTATGGTCCTAGGTCACCTTGCTAATATTGGTGCTAGAAAAAAAGTAGGAATGTATAAAATAGTGCCAAGCCTTAGACACTTTAGTCAACTGAGATGCAGGAAAACTGATTACCTATTTCTCTATCCCTCTATAATAACTCAAATATATGAAATAAATTTATATGAAAAATATGAAAATTCCAAG
>NW_021350771.1:0-1774 GCF_001605985.2 Dendrobium catenatum | reverse complement strand
TAGGATTCTATAATGATTTATAAATTTATCAGATGATAATAATATGAGATTAATTTAAAATCATCAGAACTCTTAATCTCTTATTTAAGCAATATATATAATTAAGTTCAAAAACTCCACAAGACAACCACAATGACATTAAAAGTCATAAGATCCAAAGCCGAATGTGCTCAAATTAAATTCTTAATTTGTGATTAGAAGTTCTATGACATTAATTGAAAGATCAAGCAATCTTTGATCATTGCATGCTTATAGTCAAAATGACCATCAATTTGTATGGAATCTAATGAGCACAAAATCACTCAATTTCAATATTATTATGATATGTAAATATTGACGGTTCATTAGAATGAGTATTTTTTAAATTTTACAAGATTTACCTAAGCATGAATCTTAAAAATTTTAGATGTACCCCTATTTACCGTCAGATATGGACCTTGACTAAAAATTAGAGAAAACTTGGAGATCTAAATAAAGTAGACTCTAACCAACGGTTATTATCTATGTTCACTGTCAGTAATCGTTGTCATTTGTTTGTCATTATCACATAATTGCCATCACCTATATGTCATCTTCTAACAATCATTTCCTAGTTTCAATCACCGGTCTACCTTCATCTGATTATCATCGTCCAACCAATACCGATCAAAGATCGGATCATTATTCACTATATCTCTATCATTTTCCATCATATTCATAAGAAGATAACTTTGTGATTTAAATTTTATAATATAGTTTTCTTTAATTGAGGAGAATAAGATAATTTTGTGTTTAGGTGCTATCCACTCTTTTTGGTTGTTATAGTTCCAGTTTGGGAGTTTTGTTTGGGTGCTTTTCGTCTAAGCACTCTTACCTTTTATGTGGGGTGCACCTAGCATCTTGTTGTTTTTTGTTGGCCTTACTATTTATCTTGTTGCCCCTTTGGTTGGCCAACTAGTGTATTTGTATGAGTTCTCACAATTCTATTCTTGTTGTGTCATTGGGGTTCTTTTTGTGATGGGTGGTCATTCCCTTGCTGTGATTTTTTGTTATGGGACTGGTTTTGAGCGGTTAAGTAGTATTATGCATGATTATTATTTAGATGTTACTCTTATGATCTTTCTAAGCCTAACCTATTCCAACCACTTAACATCCATGGTGCATTCGTTTTTGAATTTATTTTACTACTGTTGTAGTAGCTTTCCTTTCAAAAGTTCTTTGTTCTGTTGGTTGTCTGTCTAGTTATTTCATTTGGGTTGGTTTGCTCTCTGTTTCATGATTTGGGTTTTTGGGTTATTCTGGATTATGCACATTATGTATCTTTTTTGCATATCACTAGTTTGACAAACTTTACATGTGTAGGTTTCTAACCTTTTTCAGGTGCTGGCTAGATTAGTTTGTTGGATGGTTGTGCTTAGAATTCTAGCCTTCCTGTTTTTTGTGGAGCAAATTTTGGGTGATTCTTTTGACTTTCAGCTTTGGAGGTAATGAATTAATTCTGATATCTACTATTTCAACAGCTCTTACTTTTGCATGAGGCTTTGGCTAAATTTCCTTTTGTTAAGCCCCATTTTTTAGGGGTGACTTCTAGCCTCCCATAGATTCTTCATAGGTTTTTTCTGGTTCTTATAATTGGCAAGGATTAGTGACTCTTGGGTTTCTTTTGCCTTTTTAATGTAGCTTCCTGGAGCATAGTGAGTCATTGATCTCCTTTTACGACTTGTAATCAGCTTTTTTATATTAACACATAGGCACTCTATGAGTTTTTTTTTTAAAGGGAAAGATCAAATCTTAT
>NW_021350770.1:0-265 GCF_001605985.2 Dendrobium catenatum | reverse complement strand
TGGGTAATAACTTTACTTGGAATAGGGGAACCATGTGACAAAGATTGGATAGGATCCTTTTCAATGACCGGTGGATTTCCATTTTCCATAACACTCATATTGAGCATTTATCTAGGACTTTATCTGATCATTCACCGTTACTGCTTAATGTTTCTACTAATAGTAATGTTGTTTCTCAACCTTTTCGGTTTCAGAATATGTGGTTGTTGGATGACATACTTGAAAATGTTATTAGTTGTAATTGGGCTGCTCCTCTTCACCCCAA
>NW_021350769.1:0-207 GCF_001605985.2 Dendrobium catenatum | reverse complement strand
CTTCCACACAGGTTAACGTTGTCGAGCAAAGGCTCCAATATATAACCTCGGAAAGGTCTTACATCCTTGGTGGATTCTCTCGGCCTCTTCCACACAGGTTAACGTCGTCGAGCAAAGGCTCCGACATACAACCTCGAAAAGGTCTTACATCCTTGGTGGATTCTCCTGCTCTCATCCACACAGGTTAACGTCGTCGAGCAGGGCTCC
>NW_021350768.1:0-266 GCF_001605985.2 Dendrobium catenatum | reverse complement strand
AAGACTTGGCCAGTAAAAACGATTCTCCACAGCTGCAGTTGTTTTGGCCTGACCAAAGTGACCCGCTAAACCTCCAGCATGCAATTCCCACACAAGAAATTCTCGCAGTGAAGTTGTGGGAATGCAAAGTTTTTGCACCCTAAATAAGTACCCATCTTCCAGTAAAAAATCTCCTATGATACGTTCGTCTCCAGTTGTTAGTTTGGAATAGGTTTCTCCAAAATCGGGACAGTCCAAATAGTTTTCTTTAATTTGCTCAAAACCAA
>NW_021350767.1:0-265 GCF_001605985.2 Dendrobium catenatum | reverse complement strand
GACTGATCCCGAGATTGATGTGAGTTGGAATGGGAGGTTCCAAGGATGCGATTACTACGCCTGTTGACCATGGCAGTGATACTTTAGGATAGTGGGATTAGCTGTTTCCCACAGACGGCGCCAAACTATTGTGGACTAGAATATACGCAGCGATAGAGTTTTAATTGTTCGTCTTAGCGTTATACTAATATCCAGTTCACACACAGAGAACACAAGATTTTTTACGTGGAAAACCCTTAAAAGGGGACAAACCACGGGGCCTAGC
>NW_021350766.1:0-399 GCF_001605985.2 Dendrobium catenatum | reverse complement strand
TGTAACAATAGAAAAAAGGATGAAGAAGTTTAGGCCACGCAAACTATCGAGAGCAGACATAATCAAAGAACAAAAATCAAATTTTTTGATCGTATAAAGTCTCCAATGAGTAGGTGCATCAAATTGGATTTTGACATAGTTGTTCATACTATTTGAACGATAGATTGCTAGATAATCTATCTATAGAGAAATTAATAGATATGGATATATGGCTGGCTATCAGCGATAGGGAAAGCTCCAGTAGTAGCAAACTTCTTCCTATGTTAGATTATCAGAGAAAAGACTTGGGGAAGATCAGTAATACAGAACGAGGTCAAAAAATTAGATAGAAAGATCTATTCGCCAACAACCATCAACTGTAATGAGCTCGCCTACCCTCTTAATTACTTTGTTTAGCTT
>NW_021350765.1:0-297 GCF_001605985.2 Dendrobium catenatum | reverse complement strand
TAACGTTATAAGATAAATAAAATATAAGATGATACAATTTTATCTTTGAATAAAATAATGAATTTAATTGAAATTTTATAATAAAAATAAGTTAACATTATTATAAATTTTCATATTACTGATATATTAATTCAAATTCCTTAAATTATAATAATTTCTTTTAGATTTTGAAAATAATTTATTTTGAAAAATTATTCTGGCATGTTGCTTTAATAAGTTAGACAGGATAATTTACATGTATTAATGTATCTTGTATTATATCATATAATAAATTGAACTATATTAAAATGTTAATAA
>NW_021350764.1:0-327 GCF_001605985.2 Dendrobium catenatum | reverse complement strand
TGCAACAGAGTTCGATCAGATCGTCCAGGATGATATATGATCGTCAAGGACGATGGGTTACAGCAGGCACAGAAAAGGTCAGCAGATGGATTTTGAAAAGATTTTTCCCTATCGTCCAGGACGATAAAGGTATCGGCCAGGACGATGTGACTAGAATTTGAAAAATAATGAAGGATGGTGATGATCAAAGCCTTAAAAAAAATAAGACAAAAGAAAAATAGACAAAAACACAGTAATAGAAAGCAAAAACACAATGAAAATAAAAAACCGAATATTTTTGAATTTTAATTTTTTTTTTTTTTGTTTTAAGGAGGCATCATATGAGAA
>NW_021350763.1:0-308 GCF_001605985.2 Dendrobium catenatum | reverse complement strand
ATCAGAAAAGTTAGTTAAAGATTAATAAGAATCTTATTAAAATGGATTAAAGTATTTTTAAAAACTAATATTATTTAGTAAAAACTGATCCTCTTTTAAATACCACAATAGTAAAGATAATTAGTATTTAATAGATGATTAAAATCTATGAAGTTAGACTTTGCTTCTTTCTTCATAACATTGCATTAGCGAGACTTAATTAATGAAAGCTTCATCTCTAAAAATCAAATTAATCATCACTATAATCTATTTTAATTTTTTTTCTTGGGCAAAATGAGTGCTCGAATTCAGCCCACGAAAATTCTCAA
>NW_021350762.1:0-218 GCF_001605985.2 Dendrobium catenatum | reverse complement strand
TGAATTCTAGTTCGAACCTGATCCTTCTATACGGATCAATAGAAGTAGACAGGGTTCAAACCTTCAAAAAAATACATGGTTGTGGGAACCGATGTATTTATTTCAATACATTCATATTAGGCCTTCAAGGCTTACAATCAAAATAATTCACTAAACAAAACGCATGAAGCCTATGAAACGTGATCCTCCTAAGTAGATAAATAGGAGTAGACAAGGTT
>NW_021350761.1:0-917 GCF_001605985.2 Dendrobium catenatum | reverse complement strand
TAGCCCTAAACATCAACCAATAATAAAATGAATTACAATAAACAATTAAGTATAAAATTTAACATCCAACAATATAATATCTTCCATTATAAATAACAAGTTCAGTATTAAAAAAAAAATTGCAAACAATAATATCTTCTCTCCATGTTGTACTATCAACAACAAAGTTAATAATTGTAATTTTATCAAAGACAACAAATTCAAAAGCTAACAATAAAATTATTTTAAATAAGAGAATATAAGAAATTTAAGCGACATTGAAAAGTTATAATTTACAAAAAACTGGAAGTTATCTACTAACGTACATTAGTTGATTGGCTTATATAGCTTAACAAACAACTTTTTAAGATCAAATCCCTATATATAACCACCTATAGCCATTCTAAAAAAAATCATTAGAAGATACGTAGTAGATAGTAGAGCTGTCAATAATGGACCCAACCCGAAAAATCCGACCTGAAAATTTCGGGTTTGGGTTGACCCGAACCTAAAGCGGGTTGGGTTCGGATCTAAAAAATCAACGCGTTTGCAAAACAGGGATGGATTCGGGTTGACCCGGAAACCCGGGAATGACCCGATTTGACCCGGAATAACACATAAACCCGGCTTTTGCTCTCTCATGTATCCCGCGTTTCGCGTAGTTTCTGAGCGCGTCCCCCGCCCGACGGTTCACGCAGTAAAAATCGAAGCGCGCTCCCTCAAGATTCGTGCCGAAGGCCCTCGCGCGAGTGCGCGACCACTGCCACAGTTGGCCGCCATAGACCCGCCTTGAACAGTTGCCGCAAGCCATACAGCACATCAAGCATGCCACCCGCGATACATCACACCGTCACCGCGATAATCGCGTTCGGCCCTACGACAGCTACCGACTGTATACGCGTAACCTGTATGTGCAAGCCCGGCAGCTTGGTCCGTAA
>NW_021350760.1:0-279 GCF_001605985.2 Dendrobium catenatum | reverse complement strand
AACAACGCTTAAGGTTTTGTTTGGGATAGCTTTTCACATACACTTTTTCATTATTTTTAAAAAATTTTATGGCATAAAACTGTTTTAAATAATAATAATAAAACAATCTCAAATAAAGTCTAAAGCTTTGTTTGCGATGGCTTTCTTATTGTTTCTTAAAGCAGTTTTTTATACTGAAAAGCTACTTTAAAAAGCAGCAAGAAAGTCGTTCTAACGAAGCCTAAGGCTTCGTTTGGGACGGCTTTTTTACTGCTTTCTAAAACGGAGTTTTAGTACAAA
>NW_021350759.1:0-526 GCF_001605985.2 Dendrobium catenatum | reverse complement strand
CTAGCTTATTTTCTTTTTCTTCAAACAAAGAAGTAAACAATCTGTAACTTATTGTAAAATATTGTCCATAACTTATAAATGTACATTTTATCATGTAATTATATAGTTTTTGTTTGTTAAATAACATGTGTATATTCTGTAACTTCTGCTCACAAATTCTGTAACTTTAATATTTTATTCTTAAAAAAAAAATGAAGTAATCCGTGTGACAAAAATAGCGCAACTATAGCGCAACCATAGCGCAACCATAGCGCAACCATAGCGCAACTATAGCGCAATCATAGCGCAATCATAGCGCAACCATAGCGCAACCATAGAGCAACCATAGCGAAACAATAACACAACCATAGCGCAACCATAGCGCAACCATAGCGCAATCATAGCGCAACCATAGCGCAACCATAACACAACCATAGCGAAACCATAGCGAAACCATAGCGCAACCATAGCGCAACCATAGCGCAACCATAGCGCAACCATAGCGCAACTATAGCGCAACTGTAGCGCAACCTTAGCAATAAGTCAA
>NW_021350758.1:0-230 GCF_001605985.2 Dendrobium catenatum | reverse complement strand
ACCAAATACAATCTCCAATACCCTAATCATCCTGACTGTCACCCTACCTACTACTCAAAAAATTCCTTCATTGCTCTTCATAGTACTCGTCTCCACCCAGGAGATGGGGAAGGTCGGGGGGCTAGAGAGGAGGAGGCTCCCACTCCTGCTCCCATTCCTGGTCCTATCCCTCTCCACCAGAACTCACCCTTTAATCAGTTGATTGAGAGGTTTGATCGTTGGGAGACTTG
>NW_021350757.1:0-296 GCF_001605985.2 Dendrobium catenatum | reverse complement strand
CCGTTATTGCCTTAATTTTGTTGGGGTCGATCTCTATGCCTCGATGACGAACAACATACCCCAATAATTTGTCGGAGGAGACCCCAAAAGCACATTTGAGAGGATTCATCTTCCGATCAAACTTTCTGATTCTCTCAAATACGATTATGAGATCTTTTAAGTGATCATTTCGGTCAAGGCTTTTAACAATAAGGTCATCTACATAACACTCGACCTTCTGATGTATCAAATCATCAAATATGTGAGTCATTGCCCGTTTGTAGGTGGCACCAGCGTTCTTCAGGCCAAAGGGCATG
>NW_021350756.1:0-220 GCF_001605985.2 Dendrobium catenatum | reverse complement strand
ATCTCCTTTGAAGCCCACAAAATTCAGCCCACAATTCAAAGGGAAATCTTTACGAATTATTTGTTTTCAAGATTGTAGTTTTTTAAAATGGTAACTATAAAACTGCTATGGATAAAATAACTTTTTTAAAAACTGCTTTAAAAAATAACTTCCTAACATAAAAACTTAATATAGATAATAAATGAAATCATAATTTGTAAAAATATTTTTGAGCTTCATT
>NW_021350755.1:0-215 GCF_001605985.2 Dendrobium catenatum | reverse complement strand
TCTTAGGGCAACTCTAGGGAGTGGACGTAGGTCAAGTTGACCGAACCACTATAAATCTCAGTGTTTTTTATTACTACTTTTCCCGTATTTAAATTTTTGCACTTTTTAGTAAATTTTTGTTTTGATTGACTTTGTGTTTTTGCTTAAGGAGAAAGAGTTTTTAAAATACCAATTTACACCCCCCCCTCTCGGTTAGCTTTGGGACTAGTTCATTA
>NW_021350754.1:0-520 GCF_001605985.2 Dendrobium catenatum | reverse complement strand
TTAGATATATCTTCCAAAAAATATTTATCGTTGTTATATAATATATTATATATTTAGTAATTGAATGAAATTTTTTTATGAGGTTGGATATTAATCGGATTCAAAGCTCTGTAATAAAGCTCGGTACCGATCAGAACTCAAAGTTAGGGGTGTCAATTCAGGTCAACAAGACGGGTTCGGGTCAAACCTGGAACTGATCTGACACTATTTGGGTCAACCCGAACCTGACGGGTCAACCCGACCCAACACGAATGACCCAAAGTTGACCTTAAATTGCTAGTTTTTGGGTAAAAAAATTGGGTTAATATTCGATTTTCGGGTCAAAATCGAGTTTTCGTGTCAATTTCGGGTTGCTGGGTCAACCCAAACCTGACCCAATTTTTAAACGAGTTGATTTGTTGAACCTGACCTGTTTCGGGTCCGGGTTGACCCTAACCCAAAATTTTCCTGGTCGGGATTGGGTTGTATAAAAAATTTACACCCCTACTCAAAGTTTATAATATGTATAAGCTTAGATATT
>NW_021350753.1:0-208 GCF_001605985.2 Dendrobium catenatum | reverse complement strand
GACCTGTTTTAACCAATCACAAAAATTGATGGAAATCCTGAATCAACATTGACTGGATCGTTCATCCTAATGACGATCTTTAAGGGAATTTCAGATATTAATTGATCAACCCTGGAGAATGCCACCCGATTATTTTAAATGTTGGGGAGGCTCTCCAGGAAGTACCATGCCAGATGAGTGTCAAATTCAAATTCAATAAAAAAGTCTT
>NW_021350752.1:0-283 GCF_001605985.2 Dendrobium catenatum | reverse complement strand
GATCCGATGAATTCTGTTCTAGTGCTATAAGCACATATGTTCTGGTGTCGTGGAGGCATAAGGGGCCTGGATCCTATGAGATTCAGTCAGTGTCTGGGAAGGGAGGCATAAGGGGCCGGAATCCGTAGAGATTCCGTCAGTGTCAGGGCATTTAGCTATGAATGAAATATGCATCTGTTCTGTTTTCTGTATCTGTTCTGTTTTCTGTATCTGTTCTGTGATCTGATCTGTACGACTCTGATTCTGATTTGATATCTGTTCCGTTTAGTTCTGATTTGATTCT
>NW_021350751.1:0-272 GCF_001605985.2 Dendrobium catenatum | reverse complement strand
CTTCTGTCAGGTTGGGTCAACTACCTCCTCTGACTAGTAAACCAGGGACCACGATGGCCCGGGACGACGGAACCATGGAATCTTGATCGGGTCTATCATCCATTCCCCCACCATCCGCTTTAAGTGCAAGATGGTGAAGTTTCTATTTTAAATATCAAATTTTCCAATATCCAAAATTTCCAAACTTTCCAAATACCCAAATTCATACACAATTTCCAAATCCAAATCTATGCTGCTACTATATGCCAGATACCACGTATTTCTACTATCTG
>NW_021350750.1:0-243 GCF_001605985.2 Dendrobium catenatum | reverse complement strand
TATATATATATATATATATAATTACAATTGGCCTAAAATATTAATATTGACATTTTATGATAGGATTGGTTGTTTGCTCTAGGGGAGCATAATTCTTGCATGCTTCGTGCCATATGTACTCTGCAAATTCTGGTTATAATACCGTAGAATTAGTTTGATTACATACAATACTTATATGCCTAGATCTGATGTACCTGTTAATGCACATTGTTGGAGAATTTTTGTATCCTCGAACGGATTGCA
>NW_021350749.1:0-270 GCF_001605985.2 Dendrobium catenatum | reverse complement strand
ACGACGCTATCAATATGCATGTCAGTCAATCAAATCCATATCAGTCAATGGTCAATGAGTCTATGCAATATGAAAATCCATAGTTAATGAAATCAAGTCTATCAATGCAGCAGCGGGCAAATCGATAAACCAAACTCAATTAATACACGTCAATCTCGAAGAAATCCGTACACAGAAGAAAATCAATCAATCCGTCAAATCAGTCGTGTCGAATCAATTAATCAAATCAAATTAAATCTATGCTATCTAGTCAATAAAATCAATCGGAAA
>NW_021350748.1:0-322 GCF_001605985.2 Dendrobium catenatum | reverse complement strand
TATTCTACTTCTGCAGTAGATAGGGCTACTAAATTTTATTTACTACTAGACCATGAAACTAATGAATTTCCAATGGTTTACTAATTCTAAGATCCTTATTAGACTTAAAAGAGGACTTCACTTGTTTTCCTAATTGACATGCATCACAAAGGTGGTCCTTAGTAAAGTCTAGTTTTGGTATAGCTCTTACTAAGTTCTTTTGGGTAATTCTCCTAAGGTTTTTCATACTAGAATGACAAAGTCTCTGATGCCAAAGCCATGATTCATCAGAAACAGTTTTCAAACGAAAAGCAGTAGGAGATTGAATACAATTTAAATCTAG
>NW_021350747.1:0-219 GCF_001605985.2 Dendrobium catenatum | reverse complement strand
CTCCATGGTCGCTCGCGTGATGGTCTTTATCCAATTCTGCATGCCTCCACTGCTACTTCTCAAGCCTTGCACTCTTCGGTCAGCTCTGTCCAGCCGTGGCATACAAGGCTTGGTCATCCCAATCATAGGATTTTACAATGTCTGTCTAAGTTAGTTCCCTCTATATGTATTTCCTCTTCTAATTCTATGTGTATTTCTTGTAATGTGGCCAAGAGTCAC
>NW_021350746.1:0-201 GCF_001605985.2 Dendrobium catenatum | reverse complement strand
TTCGATGCTAATTATGATGCATTTATTTTTCATTTCCTTTTTTTTTTGTTACCATTTTTCCTCTATTCTAGGGGTGTAAATGAGTCGAGTTTAGACCCTTATCGAGCTCGGCTCGTTACATGGAAAGCGAGCTTGAACTCGAGCTCGACAGTCGAGCTTGAACTCGAGCTCGAGCTTGACAATCGAGCTTGAACTCGAGGT
>NW_021350745.1:0-2107 GCF_001605985.2 Dendrobium catenatum | reverse complement strand
TCCAGATTTATAGTCGTTGCGGTCAACCTTGACCTATGTGGCGTCCACTCCTTGGAGGCACCCTCCAAGTATTCACATACTAAGTGTCTCTCATCTATTAGGGGGCCCGGGCGGGCGAGAGCCACGCTAAGGCGGAGAAAGGCCCTTACAAATCACTGTCCATTGACCTTCCCCTTAGCGGTGGATTCGCCGGGTCCTTGATCACAAGGAGAATCTTCTTCTTTGGGAACTTATCTAGAGACAACCTTGAATTCGATGTGCAGGGTGCAAGTTGTCGGAGCAATCGTGTGGATCTTCACCCCTACCACACTCCCAATCGAGTTCCTCCCCCTCATTCAGATCTCATCCTTTCTCAAACGTCGCTACCCTTTCCTCCTCCTTTCCTCTCTCTTAAACCATTCCCCACAAGAACGAAGATACAATGGCTGCCAAATGACACTTACAAAGTGTCCAAAGTGATAGCTTAAAAAAAAAGCTCTCAAAATGAGCTCATAATGCAAGTTGCCGGTGGCGCCATTATCGTCCAGGACATACGGCATAATCGTCCTGGATGATTAGTTCAAATATGAGAAAAATTTGTCCTGATATCATCCTGAATGAGCTGACGATTTCTAATCGTCCCGAGCGATTCTTCGATCGTCCTGGGAAAATCCCCATCTAATTGCCTTTCCAAAACTGCCTGAGAAATTTTGGAAAAATTCTCTGGACTCGTCCGGGGAACGTTTTTATAGTCCAGGACGAATAACCGGACGATGTAAAAATAAATATTTCCTAAGTATATAATGGGGCAAGATTCTTGCTGAATTGAAAGCTGATGTCCTGAACCGATACAAAATCGCCAGGTAAGATGTGTTTTGCAAAAAGACAGCTGGTAATAATGAGGTGCCCTAATTAGGGTTTCTACTTTAGTCAGATCTGTCCCAGGATGATATAATAATCGTCACAAATCCGGTGTGTTCTTTTCTTATTATCGCTTTCGCGTTTATTTAATTTCCGCACTTTTTTTGTGGTGATTTGGTTTGTGATTTTATTTCTTTGTGTAAAGAATTTTATTACCAATTCACCTCTCTTCTTTTTAGCCTTGGGCCAGTTATATAGGGCTTAACATCCCTAACGAACTTTCACCATATAACCACGAGGTACTCTTTCATAAAATGCATGTTTAATGGCTTATGGTTCATTTAGTCAAATTAGGTTGACTTGGTTAACCAAGACTTGGGTCTAAGTTTAATATATCCCAAATGATGTTAGTAATGCATTAGATGAGGTTTCAATCTTTGGTTTGAATGAGCTATGTTGAAGTTTAAGGAAAAATTTAGTTTCATAAGTTATTTGGGATTTGAAATTCAAGTTGCCTTATTGTCAAGAAAGGTCAACCATGGCCCATCAATGTCTTCGTGTTTGTTCAATACATTATTATGATGATAATGAACAAGACAAAGAGTTTTAGGGAGGGTACTAAGGTTAAATTCCACATATGTAAGATCCAGTGGCAAGAGCTATAAATATTTGATAGTTTTAGAGCCTTTGGAGTTCAATGGATTTTTAGGGGTTAGATAGCTTAGATTGCTCTAAAATTTAGAGGGTTTACCATAGGGATATGCGTAATCAATATACAATTGACAAATAATGATTTTAAAGTCATTTGGTTTGGCTTTGTGTTGACTAAAAAAACACTCAAAATAGGTTATGTTAAAAGGGATTTTGGGCTAGACTTTTGGTTTGAAATTTTTGATTTGTTTTTTTTTTATTAGGATTACTATATTTAATTTAATCATATTATTAACAATCATTCAGTTGATTATTAGTGATAGAGTAGGAGGGTTCAAATAGTAGCCATAAGGTGATTAGTACTTGAGATTATTTAGACTTGATTCGAGTTAAATTTGACTTTAGCCAGATTTGGATTTGAATTAAATTTGTTTTTGGCTTAGCTATCCTCATTCAAAAATGATATCAACAATGACTAAAGATAGAGGGGGAATCTAAGAGAGTGAAAGTAATTTTTAGTTGATTTTATTATATTTTTAGTTAATGATCGAGTCTTAAAAATTATATGGCTTAAGGTAAGTTGTATTTTATATATCTCAGTTTTGAAAAATTTAAA
>NW_021350744.1:0-303 GCF_001605985.2 Dendrobium catenatum | reverse complement strand
CGCCGCTGACAATCTCCGAGCTATCAATCCAAGGGGAAGGCTTCGAATGACACAAGAGATTGTGATTTCTTCCACCTCCTAAAGAGGTATTTATAGGAAGAATGGTGGGGTAGATGAAAAGTCTCTCTAGAAATTTCTATAAATAATTTGAGAATTTTAAGAGACAATTGCTAATTGATATAACTCATAGCTTATTAATATAATTTAACGGGATATATAAATCCTGAGAATACTAAAAGTCAAGTAGTGGCAATAATTCAAACATTGGGAATTAAATACTATAAATAATCTCAAACGGCATGA
>NW_021350743.1:0-1941 GCF_001605985.2 Dendrobium catenatum | reverse complement strand
TGTAAATAAAAATGTTATAATGTGCATAATAGACCGTATGAAATAAAATGAATAGAAATTAAAGAAAAGTTTTCTACTTATAAAATGAATAGACTTACAAAACAAATAAATTGTATTATAATTTTTATGTTAATAGTTAATGTTTATCCATTGAGTTTACTTAGTAAACTCAACCCACGAGTTTAATGTTTCAGGTAAGCCTCCTAAGAAAAAAAATGGTTGAAAGAGAAAAATTTGTCGTGCAAATGACAACAGGTAAATTATGATTCGTATATTAGTGGTTCTTCATTTAATAGAAAAGTTTATGTTGATGAGTTATTATTATATTGATGGAAATGTAATATCGTCCGACTTTTTCGTACCCACCTTGTTAGATCGAGCATCCAGGTCGGGTCGTGACAAAGCATGCATCCAAATATGTAAATGAATCAATAATATACATATATGCATCTAAATCTAATATTAATATGAATTATTCTAGATTTATTTGAAATAAATATAGAAATTATCATGATTATTTATCAAGAGCTCACTTAATGAAGAGGATCTATCATTGGAGTCAATCAATCTTTAGCTTTGTTAAACAATGATATAATGCGGCCAAGACCCATTGGCGCCACAAACTGCATAGACCACTTGATCCCAACAAAGGGATTAGTTTTAATATCATTTGCTAGGGATTGTGAATTAAAGGTGGCAAGAATTTAGATAGATATATCAGAGGTCAAATCCGTTTTTAATCGAAAAGCAAAAGCCAATGGAATAGGACCAACCAGGGTATTCTATACTAACATAATTTTCTACAACCCGATGGAACTGAACAAATACTCTTGCATGCCTTAACAAATAAAGCATAACTATGCATGAAAAAGAAAACTGGCGTCGTGATTATGTGTATCCTTCCTCCAGAATTAATTGCTAACACAACTTATGGGAGAATCAAAATCTAAAAGGGATCTTTCACTGCCATTAGGCACATGATCTTCTAGCAACTAAACATAATGCAAGGTATTGAATCAAGCACCAGCAAGAACACCAAATTATAGAGAGGAAGGAGCAAGATAAAGGAAAGGAAGATCCTAAAGATAACATTCCCTTCCATTTCCAACTGCAAAAACCAGCATTATTATCCAGTTATTCCCCCTATTGCCAACAATATAAGTGTAGAGAACTGAAGCTACCGAAGTTGACAAGGGTTCCTATACTCAGGAGTACTTTGTTTGATAAAAGCTTTTGGTAATTTAAATTTGACCTCTGATTAGAAATCAGAGGCAAAGCCATTGGGATAAGGTCGTTGGTATAAATAAAATAAAATAAAATAAAAGGGAAGAAAATACTATTCATCAGAAATTAACTTTCTTGAAATGTCAAAATGAGTTCCCTTCAATTTTTGCCCAGAAATTTAATAACTGAATATGAAACTAAATTCTAGACAAGGTTAATTTCATAAGATACGTGGAAGTTCCATAGATCAACACTTTTGTGTTCTGGTATCAACACTCCTGTAATCTCCTTAAATTATATCCAAAAATGACACCATAAAATACGAAATGCTTAAGAAACCACGAATGGTGCAAAAAATAAAGAGACAGAAAGTACGTAAGATAAAATTTCTAAAATAGAATGCGAAAATCACATTACATGTTAGCTTTTCTTGGCCATCCTAGAGGTGCAGCCAGTGCAGCATCTCCTTATAAACTTGGTACTTGTTTTCTAGTTTGACAATTTTCAATCCTTTTGTTGGGTTTATTCATTTCAAAACGTTTTAAATTTTTACAAAAAGGAAGATAATTGTTTATCAATAAGCTGAATGAGCAAAACCCATCTAATATACACATGTAATTTCATAAAACAGAAAGCCCAGATTTTATACAAGACTTATGATTTACATCGATCTATACTCACAAGCAACGTTTTAAAAATCGGACCGGACCGGCCGGT
>NW_021350742.1:0-1202 GCF_001605985.2 Dendrobium catenatum | reverse complement strand
GTTTATTAAAGAAATTTCTGACAGAAATTTTTTGTTATATTTTATATAAAATTATGAAACAATGTAATTAAATTAAAAAAACAAATACAATTTAATTATCAGATAAAATAATAAAATCATTAAAAAACTGTAAATATATCAAAATATCTTAAATAATTTTTTCCCTTGCATGCACAAAACAGCGTATGGAACGACAAAGCACATAAGCGAACAAATTCGAAGTCACCTAAAAATTCTGTAAAATATTTATTTATTTGATATTTGTGAAAAAATGAATTGTAAGATATTTTTAATATTACTGACATTGTTTCAATCCAAACTTAAGAAAAAAATAAATTTTCTTTATTACATATAATAAAAGTAATCAAGATTTTGTTAAAGACCATTAAATAATATGTTTTAAAATCGATAAAAAAAAAAGATAAACCTTTTTTTCTTTATGAGGTAAAAGAAGGATTTCTCAAGGATTTAAAAACCGGTCCGATCGGACCGGACTGGCTGGTTGAACCGGAAACCTGTCTGGCGGCCGGTCCGGTCCATCCCTTTAAATCGGGCTGCAATTAAACCGGCCAAAAATAGGATCCATTGCCGGTTGAACCGCTAAACCGGCGGACCGGACTCGGTTGAAAGAACCGGCCAGTTTCAAAATAACCTAATCAGAGCCGTTAATCGCAAATCGAACAGCCAAAATTGGATTTATGTTGCATTTAGCGAGAGTAGAAAGTCGAAACACCTCATTTCGCTTATATTGTTCGCCGTTCGCAATCCCTATGGGACCAACGAAGAAGACAGAGACTTCAGACTAGGAGAGGTGAACGGCGTATTTTTCGTTTGCAGGTGAGTCGAAACACCTTAAGGGCATGCTTTCCGTTTTCGTCTCTTATTTTGGTCGGACAATAGTGCCGTTTGTTTTGGCATGCTTCCGTCTGTCCGAGCAAGATAGGGAAAAAAGAGGTTGCGATTTTGTTTTTCTTTTTCCTACATTGTTAGATGTTCGAATACAATGCGCGAGAGGTACATTTTTTTTTTAATCTGGTTCATTCGCCTTTGCTGCAACCGAGACCGAGAGAGATGAAGAATTTTCTGATTTTCTTCAGTTTTTCTAATTCACAAGAAGCCCTAACCAGAATTGCATTCATGTATGATGTATCAATTATCATATTATTGTAGATGTCATTAAACTCCTTCACTCACATATACAA
>NW_021350741.1:0-232 GCF_001605985.2 Dendrobium catenatum | reverse complement strand
TGAAGGAGGAATCAATATTGTAGTTTGCTTTTTTTTTCTATTAATGCATTTATTGCACTTAAAAAAAAAAGAGCCCTTTCTATCATTTGGGGTAGATTTATGGTGGTTTGAAATTGATTTGGTACAAAATAAGAAAATTCCTTAAATAATCAAACTTTTAAGATCTCTAACTTATTTTAGAAAATTAAAATATATAAAACCCAATAAAGTTTTACTCATATATGGGTTTAGT
>NW_021350740.1:0-301 GCF_001605985.2 Dendrobium catenatum | reverse complement strand
TAAATATTTAAAATTTCAAAATTCCAATTCTATCCTACCTTAAAATGTCCCTGTGAGACAGGGGGCATTTTAAATATTTATTCGGGTCGACATCGCGCTGCGTGCCGAGATCCCCGAATAAATATTTAAAATTATCAATTCATATGTCTTTTGTGCTAAAGAATACAAAGATCTTCTTTTTCAAAGTCTATGCAGGTGATCTCTCAAAGATTGAGACAACACCTCCAACAAACCAAGGTTTAAAAGTCAAGAAAGAGACTTTTAAAACTACACACTCCTACAAAATTGAGCCGGAAAAACT
>NW_021350739.1:0-243 GCF_001605985.2 Dendrobium catenatum | reverse complement strand
AATAATTAGTTTTGGTGAATAGAAATATCCACAATCAATTACATAATAATATGTAGCTATATAATAATATAAAATAATTATTTATACTACAAGAAAATATCTTATTACAGGAGCCCATATCCACCCAAAATAAAAAAAATTCTGGCGAAAAATGTGCATTTCCGATGGATTTTCGGTGGAAATGTGGTTGATGGTAAAATGTGCGTTTGAAACTTTATTCCAGCGAAATTTTTTTACTGGAAA
>NW_021350738.1:0-215 GCF_001605985.2 Dendrobium catenatum | reverse complement strand
ACTTTAACAATAATCTAGATACTGTTATAAACTTGTTAGTAAATTGGCATATTTTGTGATTGTTTTCCCTACTTTTTAGTTCTATTTGTCTTCACCTTAATTTCATATAGCTATGATGCATCACGAGATGCAAAGATCTTAGATTTTAGTGACTTGTATAATAGATTAGATACTAAGAAGGAAGAAAGATATATGTATAAGTTAGCCAAACAAAG
>NW_021350737.1:0-342 GCF_001605985.2 Dendrobium catenatum | reverse complement strand
ACTTGATCAAGTGGAGGCATAAGAGGAAGTTGAGTCATAATCAGGCTTTGAGACTTATGCATAAATTCATATTTGTTTAAATGCTTTTACATAAAATAAAATGTTAAGTTTCTAATTTAAGTATAAATGATCATTTAAATATAAATGATATGTGTTGTTTCCAAGATAGTTATAATGGAGCAGGTGATGTTTTTAACAAGTACAAGTACAAATGAACAAGTTATGTTATCAACACATATAAGTAAAATGAGTTATATTATTTTTTATAATCTAGGAGTCTGACCTTGTGTTTAGATGATTACAAATATTATAGGATAATTACTTAGTTTCTTCTACTTTATG
>NW_021350736.1:0-307 GCF_001605985.2 Dendrobium catenatum | reverse complement strand
TTTTTTTTCTCTCATTCCCTCGCTCCCTCACACGCATCGCTACCCCGACTCCTTTTCCCTGTCCGAGCGAAAGTTACGACAATTTGATCGGAAGCTACAGAGGGAGCTTACTCGTTGAGAAGGATCGGAAGTTACGAAATTTTGATCGGAAACAACAGGGGAGCTCGCCCACGCTGAAGACAACTTTCTCCCTTTCGATCGCTACTTCGGCTTCTCCGGTGCTGTTCGACTTCTCCCACGCCGTCCCTTCCAGTCGGATTCGGAAGCTACAACATTTTGATCGGACGGAAGAGCAGGTGCTCGCCGG
>NW_021350735.1:0-358 GCF_001605985.2 Dendrobium catenatum | reverse complement strand
TGAAAAAATTCGTTTTGACAAAGGAAAAAATGAAATGCTTATGATAAGCAGGTAAGGGCTTAGATTTGTTGTCTTCACCGACTCACCGTGCTTACAGCATGTTTTACTTACCTCATAGAAACGCAGCAGGTTTTTCAAGAATAAAATTACAAAAAATCTAATCAAAACTTTCCATTATCATTGTTTTGAAGATTACAATAGTTTTTACTTACATCTAATCAAAACATTTTTTACTTAAGTTGTTCAAATATAGCTGATTTTACTTACCTAGTTACCTCAAGATTTACTTACAGGAACAATTTCGGTTTTTCAAGATTTTTTCAATATGATTCAAGATGACAGGTTTTACTTACAAGAA
>NW_021350734.1:0-269 GCF_001605985.2 Dendrobium catenatum | reverse complement strand
GGTTCAGTTTTTACCGCGTAACTTTTTGTATATTGTTGCCGTGCCGGGTGTGCACGTTTTGATTATATTTTGAAGATTTTTGTCCGGGTATTTTTGATTCGACGGGGTTTTATTTCGACTGGATTTTTCTGTGTATTCGAAAATTATATGTGCAGTAGAATATATGTTCTGAAATGTCATTATCTATATTATGTGCAAATTTGGTAAATTTTAATTTTCAGAAAAAAATTGGGTAAATTCCGTATACTGCCGTTGTGCTGCCCGATTTT
>NW_021350733.1:0-276 GCF_001605985.2 Dendrobium catenatum | reverse complement strand
TTCTGAACCTAACCAAATTTGCTTGGGGTAGGATTTTATTATATCAAGCTCTACTAAAATACGAGCAATGGATGGCCGTGATCCCACAGCGGTAGCACCATCAATTTTCAGTGCCTTACCAAACAAACCGCCCAAACTAGATAGGATCTTAGGGGAGAAAAAATGCGGTCGAAGGCGAGGAAAAGAGATCCAGACCGGGATAACCGGCGACTCCACACCATTGTCCAAAGAAGGAGACTATTTGGTGAGTTTCATGAAGCAATTGAAAACAATATA
>NW_021350732.1:0-348 GCF_001605985.2 Dendrobium catenatum | reverse complement strand
TATCTCTCTCCCTCCCTCCCTCCCTCTCTCTTACTATCTCTCACTCTCTCTCTCCCTCCCTCTCCCTCTCTACCTCTCTCTGTCTCTCTCTCACTCACTCTCTCTCTCTCACTCAGACTCACTCATTCTCTCTCTCCCTCTTTCTTCTTCTCACACTCTCTCTCTCTCTCTCTATCTCATTCTCCTTCTCTCTCTTTGTCTTTCTATCACTCTAACTCTTTTTTCTAGCTCTCTCTCTTTCTCTCTTTCTCTCTCTCTCGCTCTTACACACACACACTCTCTCTCTCTCTACCTCCCTCTTTCTAGCTCTTTTTATAGCTCTCTCTAGCCCTCTCTCTCTCTCTCTCT
>NW_021350731.1:0-1426 GCF_001605985.2 Dendrobium catenatum | reverse complement strand
TTTTGAGATGTAACCATCACTACTTTTTGGGCTTAGGCTTTCTGAGAAGAGATCGCCCCATGCTGCCCTCTTTTGACAGTCAACCTCCCATTCATGAATCACTCTAAGCTGCCAGAGTAGTCTTATGAATGTGGCAGGGTTACCCTCACTTCGCACAGGGTTCTACCTGATTAGGGTAGGTGTTACCACTGTGGTCTTATGATAATCATAGATCTCACACAGGTGTGCTCCCTTGTCACCTCAGAGTTGTGCTGTGATGTAGTACATCTGTTCTCAGGTGTTAACACCACAATTTCAGGAGCTCTGGTTTTCCATTGGAAGGTCGACTCCTTGGCTTCTTTCACCAGCTTACTTTAGCATTCGTTCCCTACTCTTAGCTGCTAGAGTAGCCATACGGATGATGTTTGGTTATTTTTCACTTCTCACAGGTTCCTACCCGATCAGGGTGGGTGTTACCACTGTGACCCTTATGATATTTTATCAATCTTATATATGATTACTATCCTCAGGTATTGAGTGCGTCCCCTTACTACGTAGAGCTGTTTTTCTTGTAGTGATGTAGTATACCTTGCCTCAGATATCAACATCACTATTTTGAGAACTTTGAGTTTCTAGCAGAAGATCAGTTCTCCTACTCCTTTTCGTGACCTATCATATCATTCATACACTAGGCTCAGTCGCCGGATTAGTCTTATGAATGAGTTGAGGTCACTTCCACTTCCCATAGGGTCCCACTAGTTTGTGTGGGTGTTACCACTGTGAGGTTTTACTTACTCAGAGTTGTTACCCTCAGTAGAGAGGGTGCTCCCTCACTACTTTGGCTCTTTTTTTCCTTACTTGATGATACGGAGCATCACACCTTAGATGCTACCACCACCTTTTTCTTGAGTTTTGATCCTCTAGTATAGAGTCAGCTCTTTCAGATACTTTTACCACTTGTTTTCCCATTGAGATCCGACTCCTAGCTGCCGGAGAGGTCCTTTTGATGTTTTGATCTTATTTCTACCTCTTACAGGGTCCCCATCAGTTAGTATGGGTTCACCACTGTAGCCTCTTAAGGATTGTTTTCACCAGGCTTAGTCCTGCCTTCTGTAGTTGAGGTGCCCCCTCGCTACTCGAGTTCTTTTTACTCCTCTGGAATGAGATCGCCCCTTTACACACTTTACAGTGGGTATATCTCTTACAGCTTTCTTGAGAGATGTCGTTCTGATGTCTTCTCCCCCCTTTGTGTAGGGTTAGGGTTCCCTAGGATATCCTGACAGCATCTGAATACTCATGGCCACGACGATTTGTCCTCTACCGTGAGGTTACCAGAGCGCTAGAAGGGGTTCTCTAGGTGGCTCAACCCTTAAAATTATCCCATTTACTTACTTCTTTCTCCCTCGCATTCCTACACAGATACGTGTCAGGAAGATGCTGAGGTGAC
>NW_021350730.1:0-1206 GCF_001605985.2 Dendrobium catenatum | reverse complement strand
ATGCTCAAAATATTTTGAACTATTCTAATAAATTCTTATTACATATTTTTTATTGATAAGAAAAAAAGGAATTAAAAATCTTTTGAATTCCTCGATCACTAAGTTAATTTTTCTATAAAATAAATAACTAATTTTTCTAAATATTTATAAGTAAATATTTTTCTTTATCTATAGTTCCAAAGAGTATATCAAATCTTTAAAGGCTATAGATCCTCAAGGACTACAAGTCCCACATTTTTGACTGTGGAGTTTTACTTACAAATACTATCGCTTGAATCTTTTTTTTTTTTTTTTTAATTAAACTTTTCCTTTTCATGTGGACTTCCCCTCATGGGTAAAGTCCACCAAGTCAAAAATTGAACATAAACAAGGTCTTAGAAGTCAACGAGTATTGATTAGCATGAATCGAGTCATTTATGCATGTTGCCAATAGACGTTGTCTTCAACCACTAACCACCATCTCATTCTTGAAGATTTTATCTTCAGATGACTCGATCCAACATATTGATCAGCTACTTAGGTTTCGTTTGGGATAATTTTCTTACTGCTTCATAAAGTAATTTTTCAGTACAAAAATTAAAATTTTATAATAAAAAACTACTTTAAGAAAGCATAAGAAAGTCGTTCCAAACGAAGCCTTAATTTGACCAATGAATATCCAAAAGTCACACTCATCATACACATATAATTATTAATCAGCACTCGAACAATTAATATACTCACTGAGTTCCTCTTCTAAGCACAATTTGTTTAATAAAGTCACAATACGAGAGAAGGATTAGGTTGCCATGTGACATATCATAACATGTGCCCAATTATTCTTATAATGGTTCATCATATAGTGTCGATTAGAGCTCTTATATATAAATATATTAGGTATCGAGTGTTGTGTAGGGCATGCAAATCAAGTGATATATTATTCAAATTTGGATCCTCGAGCTCAATTTCTTTTCCCATAAATTTAGGTGCACGATATTAAGCTTATATTTTTTTTATGAAGCACATCATTGAACCTTTATAATAATTCATTTGAGAGATTAAGAGATCTGACTCAATCTTCTAAATATTATTGTATACTTGATCATTAGTGGTCTCAAGAAGGATACGTCTTATTTTTCTTAGGAAAGACATTCAAAATGATAATAATTAGATAAATATCTATTATAATAATTAATCTTATTTTCAATTAGTCTTTTATGTAAATGA
>NW_021350729.1:0-214 GCF_001605985.2 Dendrobium catenatum | reverse complement strand
ATTAGCAATCAAACCGGATATAACACCCGTCAAACAAGCTCCAAGGAGAATGAGATTGGAGATTGAAGAACAGGTAATTGCTGAAACAAAAAAGCTTATTGATGCAGGCTTCATCCGAGAAGAAAAATATGCTGATTGGATTGCCAATATTGTCCCTGTAAAGAAGAAGAATGGACAGATTCGTGTCTGCATTGACTTCAGGGACCTCAATAAG
>NW_021350728.1:0-300 GCF_001605985.2 Dendrobium catenatum | reverse complement strand
AGCAAAGCCCATCCACCCTCCGCAATAGTTTGCCGAGGTGGACAAATTCAAATATGACTTCAGCTCAAAAAGAGCCAACTGCCTGGTCGAAAATATCACTAGGATCCATTCTCAAATAGTCTCCTGCCAGTAAGGACGTGGTATGTGTCCTCTGACCGGCGGTTAGCCGCCAAATGGCACCGCAGGATAAACAGTTATGATGACTCGGGGCCCTCTGAACCGAGTGGTTTTGCCGCCAAATGGCACCACGAAATACCGGTTACGGCCAGCGCCAATACGTTCCTTAGTGACATCAAATCC
>NW_021350727.1:0-202 GCF_001605985.2 Dendrobium catenatum | reverse complement strand
TTTCTAATATAAAAATTTCTAGTTAAAAAAATTGTACTATAAAACTACTTTAAGAAATATAAAAAAAATTATCCCAAATGAAACCTTAATTAGGATACATAAAATAGAAAGGCTTATGATGATGATGAACATAATTACTTAACATTGGCTATAGATTGCGAAAATCATAAGTAGAATAAGCATTTCAAAGAGAAAAAAAGCA
>NW_021350726.1:0-502 GCF_001605985.2 Dendrobium catenatum | reverse complement strand
TTCCTATTTGGAGTAAGTCTTCTATCAGCATCCTATATCCTAAGGTTGGGTGATGCCCTTCCTTAGACCCAATGTTAGGTATTCCCTACCTTGGTTTCCAGTTGATCTGCCTACTAGGAGTAAGTCTTCTATCAGCATCCTGTAGACATAAGGTTGGGTGATACCCTTCCTTAGATCCAAGGTTAGGTATTCCCTACCTTGGTTTCTCCATTTTCCTTGTCTAATAGGTGTAAGCCTTCTATTAACATCCTATAGGCTTGAGGTTGGGAGATCACCTCCCTTCCACCCTTAAGATTCTACTTCTATTCGGTCAACGCCAATGTGTGCAGCAGAAGTTCCTTCTACCACACACATTGGGGGTCCATTTGTTGACCTCATTTTTATATGAGGTCACTAAGGCCCTTCCAAACCCAAAATTAATTCTAGATCCCAGGATCTACTATAGATCTTAAGGTCCTTTCCTATAGCCAGACCTTAGGATCCATTCTAGAGCCTAGGATTC
>NW_021350725.1:0-216 GCF_001605985.2 Dendrobium catenatum | reverse complement strand
CTCAGTGCCTCATCTCGGTAGTGATTCTGAAGAGGATAATATCTCTACAACTTTCAAACCCTTGATCATAGGAAAAAGAAAGAATGAACTATCAACTGTCCCTTTCGATTACGAAGCTAATCACACAAATAATGTACGGTGTTCAAGTAAACCGACCATCGAAGGAGAAGAAGTATTTGTGTATCAGCCCAAGGGTATTATAGAATCTCAAGAGGA
>NW_021350724.1:0-207 GCF_001605985.2 Dendrobium catenatum | reverse complement strand
GCCTATTAGGGAGCTTTAGGGCACTAATAGGTCGGCCTTGGGGAGTTAAATCAGGGAAAAAGGTGTAAAAGGCTGATTAGGACCTTTTAAAAGGGTCTAAACCCTTGGTTTGACTAAATCGACCAGTCAACTGGTCAATGAGGCTGATGTGGCATCCAAGCAGGTCATGGAGCCTTTCCAAATGGCTGGATGGGTGTGGCTTGAGCT
>NW_021350723.1:0-212 GCF_001605985.2 Dendrobium catenatum | reverse complement strand
AAAAAGCAGTAGGAGATTGAATACAATTTAAATTTAGTATGTAAATATTGTTTACCCTTTTTTCATTTAAAATATTTTTCCCATTTAGGCTTAATATGCAGCTAGTAGGTAAAAATTTTACATTATAGCCCTTATCACATAGTTGACTAATACTTAACAAATTACGCTTTAAGCTTTCAACCAATAACACATTGTCTATGAAAAAGTTTTTC
>NW_021350722.1:0-285 GCF_001605985.2 Dendrobium catenatum | reverse complement strand
GAGAACCTGAAATAAAGATAAAATTGAACATATAATCGTAAAATATATGAATAATGTTGCTATAGAAATTTATGTAGAAAGATGATTATTACTTTATCTTATTAATCAATGCAGATGTGATTTGTTATCGTAGTTGTATCTTCTCTTTATCACCTTAACCATCTCTTGTCTCATGATTTGTTACATCTCCGATGTGAAACAATGATGATGAATAAGAATTGCTTTTAAGAAATTAGTAAAATGCGAATTTTGCTTGGCTAAATATAAACGGATGCTTTTCAAGTT
>NW_021350721.1:0-287 GCF_001605985.2 Dendrobium catenatum | reverse complement strand
ATCAAGCTCAAAGCTTATAATGATAACAACATTGATAAAATGATCAACCAAAGGGTGGCAGCTTTGACCAAATAGATAGAGCGGATGCGAAAAGTTCAAGATGATATATATGCTTTCATAGCAAACTCAAATGCATGCAGAGCTGAGAGTAGCAAGGGAACAATAATGCAGAAAAAGGTTCCGGAGGCTGATGAGAGTGAAGAAACTGATGAAGATTAAATTTACTACATCTGATCATCATGTTGGACTAAAAATAAATAAAAAATTGCATACAAATATATATATAT
>NW_021350720.1:0-329 GCF_001605985.2 Dendrobium catenatum | reverse complement strand
AAGACCATGTTCATCACATTTGAAATAGAAAATTTTAACTCCTAAAAGAAAAGAAATTCCCTCATATTAACTCCCAATGGCATGTTTTAGATTATTTATCCAAAAATATTTCATTTTATGCATGAAAAAGAAAATAAAAAATAATAGAATTTAATCACCTGTTGTTTGAGGCTTTCAATTAATTACTCAGAAAAATAAGTGATTGAATTATATGAGCACTAATATAATTTTTTATATATTACTTTGAAACTTGCTCATTTTTTATTTATTTAGTAGCTTACAATAAATTTGATAAAATGGTCATTTAATAAGGACTTAATTTCTTTGTT
>NW_021350719.1:0-254 GCF_001605985.2 Dendrobium catenatum | reverse complement strand
CCTTTAAAGCCTAAAATCAAGAGAATTCACTAATAAAGATATGAGGCCTACGAAGCCTGGTCCTCTGTCAACAACTCGACAGAGTTGACAATGTTCATCCATAAAAAAACAAATATTTTCAAATGGAAATGACCCCTTCACCCCGATGATGGCAGTGTTGAATGCAGATCTCAACCGGAGGGGTTCCCGAATATTTTCAAATGTCTCCCAAATATTCAAAGTCCATTTCAAATATTCCAAACCTCCACCCAAAA
>NW_021350718.1:0-247 GCF_001605985.2 Dendrobium catenatum | reverse complement strand
GGCTTGGGTTGGACCAATTTCGGTGTTGTTCGGTTTGTCCCTTTGAGATGCTCAATTTGATTATAAGTTTGCTGAAATTGGAATCCGTATGACACCAAAAACAAATTCCAATTTGAATGTGCCTCGAGATTCGTGCTCGATCAAGGCAATTTTTTAGGACGTATCACTAGTACAAGAATTTCTTGAACTATCAATTTTTTTACTAAAAAGCTACTTTAGAAAACAGTAAAAAAAAAAAAAAAAAAAA
>NW_021350717.1:0-301 GCF_001605985.2 Dendrobium catenatum | reverse complement strand
ACGAACTATTTTACATAATTATGTTAAATGAAAATATTAGGAAATATGAAGGGACTTTAAAATTAAAAGAGTTTTATTAAATGTGAATTTTTTTTTATTTATTAAAACATGTTCATATAATGTGAAAACGGAAATTAGGAATCTCAAGGGCCGTAAAATTAAATGAGTTTTATATAATATGAATTTTTTGATTTATTAAATATTTTTAATAGAATGGACGGCCAAGATAATTAAAAAGTAAGTAGAATGGATGAACAAGATTTGCTGGAGTAAGGAAACTCAAGCCCCTTTTATAATAGTA
>NW_021350716.1:0-403 GCF_001605985.2 Dendrobium catenatum | reverse complement strand
TCATGGAGATGCCACCTCCAAAGAACCTTCGACAGCTTCGCTCTTTACAAGGTCAACTAGCTTTCATTCGGAGATTCATATCAAATCTATCGGGTAGGTGCCATCCATTTTCAAAGCTGATGAAGAAATATGTCCGATTCAAATGGGACAAAGAGTGCCAAGAAGCGTTTGAGAGCATTAAAAGATATCTTTTGAATCCTCCTATTCTCGCGTCGCCAATCCCCGGGAAGCCTCTTATAATGTATACGGCAGCACTTGAAGAGTCACTCGGAGCACTATTGGCCCAGCATAATGAAGAAGACAAGGAGAATGCACTCTACTACATTAGTCGTAGGTTGATAGGAGCAGAAATCCGCTACTCTCCAATCGAGAAGCATTGCTTAGCCCTGATTTTTGTAGTTCA
>NW_021350715.1:0-355 GCF_001605985.2 Dendrobium catenatum | reverse complement strand
TAGAAGAGCTTCAAAGGAGCTCTTTAATTGCAAGTTGCCGACAATATCGTCTGGCCGATATGGACATCGTCCTGGCCGATCAGTACAAATCTCAGAAGATCTACCAGAGCATCGCCCTGAATGCAAACTGGACGATTTAAAATTGACTTGATCGTCCAGGCAGATCTCACGATCATCCTGGCCGATCAGTTCAAATTAGAGGAAAATTGTCCAGAGCATCGCCTTAAATTTAAGTTGTCCGATATTTATCATCCAGAAGTAACTAAGGTTTTTGAATAAATCGTCCTAGCCGATCCTGCGATCGTTCAGAATGATATAATCGTATTAATCATCCTTAATTACTTCCTTGATTTGT
>NW_021350714.1:0-274 GCF_001605985.2 Dendrobium catenatum | reverse complement strand
TTACCTTGCGTACACCAATTTCTTGAACTACTGCAACAGACAAAAACAGCTCGGCGTCGCCCAAAAATCCACTTTTTCCTTCATTTTTCTCTCCTGGGCTTTTCTCTCTCTTCAAAATATCTCATTTCTATATATATCCAGACTGATCGTCCCGGACGATCGAAACTTCGTCCCGGGACGAAATGGCTTTGGACGAATTTCGTCCAGACGAGATTAATTAACGTCCCCTGCGACTTGTCCTCGGGAGAATTTTCGTCCAGACGAACCAACTTTC
>NW_021350713.1:0-615 GCF_001605985.2 Dendrobium catenatum | reverse complement strand
TTCGGCAAGCTCTCACCTGAATACCGTCAGATTCAAGGCTTGTCTCGAGGTAAGTTCACCAAAAAAGAAGACCTCTTTGGTGTCAAAGGACCCTGCGACTCCCCCGCACTGGGGAAGGTGGAACTGATTTTGTAAGGGCTTCTCCACCTAGCTGTGGGGGCTAAAGGAGAGAAACTTTTATAGTGCAATACTTGAAGGGTGCCTCCAAGGAGTTGACGTAGGTCAAGGTTTGACCGAACCACTATAAATTCAGTGTGTTCTTTTCTTTTTATTACTTCCAAATTTATTTTTCTTCCGCACTTTATTTGTGGTGATTTTGGATGAAGTTTTATCTTTGGTTTTCAAGTTTTCCAATTCACCTCACTTTTAATTAGCTTTGGGACTAATTCAATAGGGCTTAACATCCCTAATGAACTTTCAGTCCTAGGATCTGAGAAGTTGTGGATAATCCCCTTTTCCTCACAAAAATTACCAAATTTTTCATTTTCAAACTCTCCCCCATGATCACTATGGATGGTCAAGTTCTCACAACCTAGCTTTTTCTGAATCCAAGTAGAAAATTTCTTAAACTCTTCAACAGACTCATTTTTATGTGAAAGAAATCTAGTCCAAGTG
>NW_021350712.1:0-377 GCF_001605985.2 Dendrobium catenatum | reverse complement strand
CATCAGGCGTCGTCCGGAGGCAAATCACGAAATGTCATGTCACCATGTTGTTGTGTACCGGGTGACGTGACATATCCTGATTCACCTATGGACGGTTTGGTGACCGCATGTGATAACTTCTCGCATGGATGGCACATAACACATCATTAATTCGAGAAAATACATAATAAATAAAAAATTCATGTTTATAAATTTTTAACTTATTTGTTTATTAAGTTATTATTTTGGGGTGCAAAGCATTGCTCCTTTTAAAATATTCGAGTTTATGACTTTATGCATGAGCGCCCTAGCATAATTACAATTGTGTTTGCATGTGATACAACTTCCTAAATATAGATATATATATATATATATATCTATTAACATACGGATTAATT
>NW_021350711.1:0-258 GCF_001605985.2 Dendrobium catenatum | reverse complement strand
TTGTCAGAAGATTTGTATGCCTTCTGCCCTTTGCTTACAGCTTTGGCGGGCTTGATGAAGGAATAGGTGCCGATGACCTAATCCCTTTAGGTTTGTACCAGATCGGTGGCGAAAGGTCATCGGTCCAAAGCTTTGTGCATAGCGGACTTGTTGATGATAGAATCCGCTTAGTTCAGGCATAGGCTTTGTATGAACTTTGTGATAACTTTCTTCGGTCCTTTGCTTTGTGCTTTGATGGACTTGTTGAAGAAAAATTTC
>NW_021350710.1:0-231 GCF_001605985.2 Dendrobium catenatum | reverse complement strand
ATTTTGATTTGAGTTCTGAGCATAGTTCCAAGTCCTTAGTTGTTCTGAGTTCAATCAAGTTCTAGTTATTCGTTCTTCTCATTTGACTTTCAAATCAAATGTAGGCTCAAATTTTGTATTTTCAAGCTTATTTGAGTTTGAGTTTATTTAAGTCCATTGAATCAAGTCCACAAGTCCGTTGTCTTCTCAAGTTTAAAGGTTCACAAGTCCGAGTCCGAGTTCAATCATCCT
>NW_021350709.1:0-294 GCF_001605985.2 Dendrobium catenatum | reverse complement strand
AAATAAGATTTAAAATTATAAAAAATGTGCTCATATATGATCTGAACCAAGTTGAAAATTCATTTGCAAAAGCTTGCTCAATATCCCTCGAATCTGTCAAAGGCAAATTCCTTACAAAATACCTGGTGACAAATAATACTTTAGTATTTTAAATAAACATTACTAATTAATTATTAACATTATGTAAGAACTTACTCTAAGAATGGCTCAACTTCTTCACAGTTTAGTAGTACATACAAATTCGCTGTATTTATTTATAAATCGTTGAGATATTTTTCAACACATTTGCCACTA
>NW_021350708.1:0-210 GCF_001605985.2 Dendrobium catenatum | reverse complement strand
ACTTCCACCTTCATTCATTGACCGACCTTGTGATATACGACAAAGATATTTAGATGCGATGGCACTTTGTCAACACTTCGGAAAACCAGACCTGATCATAATAATGACATGTAATCATGATTGGCAAGAAATTCAAAATGAGTTAAATCTAGGTCAAAAACCACAAGATAGAGCTGACCTAGCAACACATATTTTTAGGGCTAAATTATA
>NW_021350707.1:0-211 GCF_001605985.2 Dendrobium catenatum | reverse complement strand
TTGAGAGTTTTGATTAAAAGATTACATGTCGAATTCATACTTGATTAGTTTAAATTTTTTATGACTATCCATTGCCCCAATTTTTGGGTTTCAAAATTTTTGTTATCTAAAAATGGATCTTGGGAAAATTACAACATGATATTATAATTTTGAAAAAAAAAGAATGTTTAACCCTGAACATTTTTTCAGATTTGTTAAATGTTTTTACAAT
>NW_021350706.1:0-491 GCF_001605985.2 Dendrobium catenatum | reverse complement strand
ACCTATTATGCCGGTTGGCATCGTTGTTTTCCCACACAAAGTGGGCATCGCTAGGTTTTTGGCCTTCTGGTTTTAGGTACGATACCCTCCCCTTTTTTTTTCTTTTTTTCTGTGAGCCTTAGAGACCATTAGGATCATTTATGCCTGTAGAGTAGGCCACCTACTTATGCCATTGGGCAACGCTATTTTCCCACACGAAGTGGGCATAACTATGATGATTTTCTGTGCGAGTACCTTGCCTGGAGGGTACCCTTAGGATGTGTTTATTTATTTTCTCTGTACTCTGGATGTCATGCATGCATTTGTTTTTACACACTTTACTTCACACTACATTTCACTTACATACATGCATTACATCAATAGACTTAGGGATATTTCGTAGCCATTTCATGCTTCATATATGGCGTTAGGTAAGTCTTTTGCATATTATAGAGTTACTGATTGAAAACTCTTAAACTATGATTCCTTGACTTTCTAGGATAGAGCCTTCC
>NW_021350705.1:0-499 GCF_001605985.2 Dendrobium catenatum | reverse complement strand
AGGAGAAGAGACGCCAGCAATGGAATAGAGGTAAGTTTAACAGAAATGACAAGATTTTTAATGAAGTGATTTGTTATGAATGCAGAAAACCAGATCATATCAAGACTGATTTCCCAAAACTCAAAGCCACTCCTAACAAGAAGAAGGTAGAGGAGAAACCAATTGTAAAGATGGGCAAGAAGAAGTTTCAAAGAGCTTTCTGGGCAGACTCAGCTTCAGACTCATCTAAGACTAAAAATGAAGAAGAAGTCACCAACCTTTTCTTGATGGCAGATAATGTTGATCAATTAGATCAAGAAGAGGTATTTGACTTAACCTATGATGAATTGTTTGAAGTTTCTGAACACATGCATGATGCATATAGGAAAATGAAAAAGATGCATGCTAGTGTAAGTTTTGAATTGGAAGAGCTTAAGAAGAAACAAGAAATCCTTAGAAAAGATCATGCATTAATAGATAACAACCACATGAAACTACTTGATAAATATGATGACTTGAA
>NW_021350704.1:0-342 GCF_001605985.2 Dendrobium catenatum | reverse complement strand
ATCGTGTTTTGAACTAACCCTCAAGGTAATAAATGCACGGGAGTACAAAAATGAAATAAACACATCATGTCCTTAGATCTAGGAGAGCCTAGGCTAAGTGCTCGTGATGCAATCATATACATGCAATTTACGAAAAATAAAAGGACAGACACCTAAAGGAAGGATTAGTGAATGATTGGGACTCAACCATTCACTAACCCACTCCCCCATGATTGCTCTTCACACATAAGATCCATGTCTAAAATTTCATGAAATAGTGGGTCTCCCAAAGTTAGGATTTAGGTATAAGTAGTTTTAAAATAATTTAAAAAAAATACTTATAGATATAAATATAGTTTTAGA
>NW_021350703.1:0-666 GCF_001605985.2 Dendrobium catenatum | reverse complement strand
CTTTCACACTCTCCAAGTGAGGCAGAGTACATTCATCATTTCATACCCTCCAAGTGTTGATAGAGTACCATCATCTATTCACACTCTCCAAGTGTCGGTAGAGAACCAAATCTTCTCCAAAGATCTTCTCACGAGCAATTAAAAAAAAGAATGGAAGATTAAACACCAAAATCATAAAGTGATCCTTACCTTTGAGTAAGCTTGTGAACCTTTCACACTCCACTTGTAAGAAATCTCACTCACACACTCTCCCACACTCTCTCTTTCAATTGCCCTTGAAAATTCATGAAGATAAGACTTTTTCACGTCAATTTTTAGTGGACCTTTAATGCTAAATGTTGCAAATCCATTTTCATGACTTATGTTTTGATGATTGACAAATACTATTGATTCTCTTGGACTGTCTGTTACTTCTAACTTTTCAGGAATCAAATATCGGATGAACAAACGAAGATCAGTTCAAGTTTGCATAGGTTAGGGTTGAGTCAGTCTGTACATTGTTTTTTCTCTTCTTGAGTCTATTTGTAATGTTCAAAGAGATTGATGCTAAGTAACCCTACACACACGCACTTGAGAGACTTAGAATTTCTGTTTTTACTCACATCGGCCAGGATGATATTTGTATCGGCTTGGACGATCTAGTTTAAAACAGAGATTCTATTCAGG
>NW_021350702.1:0-302 GCF_001605985.2 Dendrobium catenatum | reverse complement strand
AAATTTCATCCATCATCAGATTTTTGGGACCTATCTTGTGGGTGAATTTGTTAAGATATCTTAAAAATATTCTCTCCCTTTACAAGGGAATGGTCTTCAGCTTGCTTTTCTAAGAGTAATACTCCTTCAAGTATCTCCCATTGATCGGGGGCATAGGTCTTCGATCTTCCAGATCGATGAGTTGATAGCCTCCTCCCTGATACACCTTCTCGATGACAAAAGGACCTTACCAATTTGGTTTAAATTTACCACCAATTCTTTGGTATGAAATAATTATCTTCTCAGCACCAAGGATGTCATTC
>NW_021350701.1:0-1360 GCF_001605985.2 Dendrobium catenatum | reverse complement strand
AGGGATTCCCAATCGCTCGAAATCATTCCCTAGAGCTCCTTCGACCTCCCAGGGCCTCCCTTCGAGTTCCCAGATCGATCCCTTGATCCGTTCGAGCAAGCGCCTGTGAAAGCTTTCGACATCCTGCTCAAAGTCGCCCCTCCGGCCGTCCTCTGGTCCCGACGTCTGAAGGAGATCAGTTCGTCATCATCCCCTGAAGCTTCCCGATAGAGAAGCTCATCTGTTGAGACTTTCTCTGCGGTAATCTCTTCATCCCGAGCTCCTTAGCTAGGTAGTCCGGTCAAGTGTGAAGGAAACCTTTACCCCAATAGATTTCCACCGTTGGATTGAAGGTTTCCACTGTCCTGATCCTCCCTATGAAATTTCATCGGAGTTCGCCGGCAGGATCTCCCGGATCACGCTGGAGAAGCCTCACGGTCTTGCATACGTGTGGGAGGTTGAAGATGCAATCTCAGCCGTTGATTCCGATCAACGGATCAGATTAAATCCCGCGGTATCGGAGCGCGTTTAATCCCAGCCGTCCGATCCGCCATCCGACCGCTATGGTTAATCAGACCGTTAACGATCAGCGCCAATCATTGCCCAGCCAATTGGCGCGCGGCGCGTGTAAAGGGACGCTGATTGTGTAATGGCCGAATTAATAATTCCAGAAATTCAAGGAAACTTCAAAAAATCATAACTCCCTCCACACTTGTCCAAATTAGGTGTTCTTAGACTCATTAGAAAGGTCTCAGGGAGAACTACGAAAGCCCCATGGTTCCAGGCCCTCATTAGGTTTAATTTCAGTTTGAGCATTTTATCAATTTCTTTAATTACTCTTTAAATACAAGTCCACCAAGTCTGGAATTTTGGGAGATTGAAATTAAAAATATCTTTGACATGTCCAAATTTTATCTCCCCATTTTAAGATGTTCAGGGGCACTTTCCCCAAGTTTTGAGTTCAAGGGTCATGGTTTGACCCTTATATTCAAAATGGGGTATAGACCTATCCAATGAGATTTAGGGTGTGATTCTTTGTGTGATGATGATGTGTAGGATAAGGAGTGTAGAGCCACTAATTTTGCCCCACTCCAAGCTTAGGATAGATCCCTATAGTAATTTGAAGGTGACTTAGAGCTCGCCTTGGGTGGTTTAGTTAACAATGTTAGGGTACTCAATTTGAGTTCAAATTTGGTGGGTTTAGTGTTTAGGGTCAAGTGATCCTAGGGTCCAAATTTCATCAAATTTGGAGTTCATTTGGTTCCCCAAGTAGGAGCCTCAAAAATCCTTCTTATAAATGGCCTATTAAACCAAATCGATTGATAATAGACTACCTTTAACTTAGAAAATCTATTAAAATGTTTATAATTGTTCCTAATTA
>NW_021350700.1:0-941 GCF_001605985.2 Dendrobium catenatum | reverse complement strand
ATATTGGCCGTCCATTCAAACCACTCCCAACGTGCCCCTGATCTTCTCCCTATTTACTGACCATGCTACTCTTAGAAAAATATAAATAGACCAATCATTTTTCACTAAAAAGGATCGACCAAGCAAGGAAATGAGGAAATAAGAGAGGAAACGAAGAGAAACCTAAGATTTCTCTTGCCACCAAGCTCCTCCTCGACCATCGCCCAACCACCATTTTTTGTTGGACTTCTGTCTGGTCACTGATCGTCATTAGACTTTGGCCCGATCACTAGCAGTCGTCAAACTTTTGCATGGACACCAACATCGCCTGTTGATTACGGTATTTTCGACCATCGTCACCCCACTACGATCCTTCTGACCACCGCCTCTCAACTACAGTTACTTCGCCCTCCATCGCCCGCCGACTACGGTCCTCCCTACCACAGTCACATGACTAGGATCCTTCCGACCACCGTCACAAGGCAACGATCTTTCCGACCTCTGCCACCCGCCGATTGTGGTCCTTTCGATAACCGTCACCCGACTGTCATTCCAACCACTATCGCTGACTATGATTTTTCTGACCTTCGTTGCCCGCTGACTACGATCCTCTAGACCACTGTCACCCAACTACCATTTTTTTTACCTCTGTCATCCATCGACTACGGTCTCTCTGACCACCATCTCCAGACTAGGGTCTGCTCGATTGTCATTGCCTGACTATGATCCTTCCGACCACCATCTCCCAACTACAGTCTTTCCGACCTCCGTCGCTAGCCAACTATGGTCTATTCGACCATAATCTCCATACTATAGTTTCTCCTACCGCCATTGCCCGACTACGGTCTTTCCAACCTCCGTCGCCCATCGATTATAATTCTTCCGACCAACATCATCTATTGACTATGGTCATGCTGACCAAACGAATATATCAACACTAATTCTTCCAACTTCCACTATCA
>NW_021350699.1:0-430 GCF_001605985.2 Dendrobium catenatum | reverse complement strand
ACTTTTTGTTGTTGTCAAAAAGGGGGAGAAATTATTGCGTTTGTATGTTTTTATTTTGGTTTTTGTTCGTTTGCCTTGTGTTATTAGTATTGTCTTGTATTTTTGCAATTTTTTTTATTTTTTATTTTTATTTATTTTTGTTTGTTTGTTTATTTTAAAAAGTTTTTGAAAAAAAAAATTGTGCTCTTTAGTTCAAAATGCCTCCTTATTTTCATGTATTCATCAATTCAGGGGGAGCTTAGGAAATTTTTTAAATTGAAATCATACAAACAATAATTGTTTTGCCATCATCAAAATGTGGGAGATTGTTAAGATAGTTTCTATTTGCATGTTTTACATTCTTGCAACTTGTATAATTTTGATGATTCCAAATATTATTGTTCAAATGTGTATTTATTTCCTAACAATTTTAGAAGATTTGTATTTGCTC
>NW_021350698.1:0-633 GCF_001605985.2 Dendrobium catenatum | reverse complement strand
TTCACCAGCAGGATCGCCTGGATCACGCTGGAAAAGCCTTACGGCCTCGGATACGTGCAAGAGGTTGAAGACACAATCTCAGCCGTTGATTCCGATCAACGGCTCGGATTAGATCTCGCGGTATCGGAGCGCGTTTAATCCCAGCCGTCCGATCCGCCATCCGACGGTGGTGGTTAATCGGACTGTTAATGATTAGCGCCAATGATTGCCCAGCCAATCGGCGCGCGACGCGTGTAAAGGGGCACTGACTGTGTAATGGCTGAATTAATAATTCTAGAAATTCAAGGGAACTTCAAAAAATTATAACTCCCTCCACACTTGTCCAAATTAGGTGTTCTTAGGCTCATTGGAAAGGTCTCAGGGAGATTTACAAAAGCCCCATGGTTCCAGGCCCTAGTTAGGTCATTGTTAGGTTTAATTTCAGTTTGAGTATTTTATCAATTTCTTTAATTACTCTTTAAATACAAGTCCACCAGGCCTGAAATTTTGGAAGATTGAAATTGAACATCTCTTTGACATGTCCAAATTTTTCTCCCCATTTTAAAATGTTCAAGGGAATTTTCCCAAAATTTTGAGTTTAAGGGTCATGGTTTGATCCTTATATTCAAAATGGGGTATAGACCTATTCAATGG
>NW_021350697.1:0-289 GCF_001605985.2 Dendrobium catenatum | reverse complement strand
AAATGAAAATGAGAATATTCAATGAATGAGGTATTGACTGCGGACGATATGATTGATTTGATGTTGTGCATAGGAAATACGAAATTTAGTTTTTATATTTTAAATAAATAATAATTTTAAATACAAGAAATCAGATTTAAAAAAATTATAAAATATTTAAGTCACACCTGTCTGACACGGATGTCCAACTTTCTAATCGTACACGTTTTCGACGTATCTGACACTTGTCGGACGCGTGTCGTATCAGATACGTGTCGGACACTGCACCTTTCTTTGAATAGAAACTTGA
>NW_021350696.1:0-1403 GCF_001605985.2 Dendrobium catenatum | reverse complement strand
TATATATATATATATATATATTAATTCTCTAATTCACATTCACATGTGAAATTGACCATGCCAGCGATAAAAGGACTCTATTTGCATTACTACTTATTTTTTCCCTCTCATTAATTTAGGAGAGTAGCATATGTGGACCTATAATACAAATAAGTCTTTGTTCATGTGACGTGCTCTTGGAGTTTTTTAAAAAAGTAGGAATATTCTCTTTCTCATTGATGATGACTTTGAAAGCCACATTAATTATGATTAATGTTAATTAATGATGCAAATTTTAATAATTAATTAGTCTCACATCTTCCCATGTGAAATTGAAATTGAGCATGACATCTATAAAAGATTCTTGAAACAAATCTAATTGATTAATGTAGGAGATTAGCATATGGATGTACGGTTCTAAGTGGCAGACAAGGCTATCTTTCTGCATGTGATGGCTTTTGGAGCTTTGTACATAAGCAAGAATATTCTTTCTCATTGATGTCACTTAATTGGAAAGGTTAATTAATTGTGATTAATGAATGACAAATAATGATCCTAGTGGATTATAAATCATTACATATTGTAAACAATTATTATGTTTTACTTTAATGCCATCAATTCATTTTCAATTAATTTGTTTTTAGAAGTTATCATGAGAGAGAAAAAAATTTACAATAACTCAATAAGCATAGTAACTATCCTTTTTGTACTATCATGTTTTTTTTTAAATAAAATTTTGGGGCGAACCAATTTCATTCATGTAAAAATAAATAACAAGTGTGATTTAAAAGAAAAACAGCCTGTAACGGTGCTCCCACAAATGGCAGAATTTGTAAAAGATCATGCTTTAAATTTGTATTAACAAATAATAAAAATAATAATAATAATAATTGAATTTAAAACATATTATATGTAAATTTGTAAAAAATGTAACAAAAGCTGATAGTGTTTTCTGTAAAATACAAAGAAAGACTGTACTTTCAGAGAAAACCTAAAGATCAATTGCGTTTAAAATTTTTTCACATATTATTAAATACAACTGAAACGTAATTTACTATTCATGTGTTTCTCATAATATTAATATAGCTGAAAATTAATTAAATTTTAATAATTTTCACATAATATTAAATATAGTAATTTTAATTTTCACATAATATTAAATTTAGCTGAAAGTTAATAAGTTAAACATAATATTAAATATTAATTTTTACATAATGATATTTGATACGGCATCAAAAAATTATCTTGACCGGGCACTAATCTCGATGCAAAATCAAATTGGAAACTTCCGAAATTAATTTCAGGAACATATGAACTCCGATTTCAGCAATCTTACAGTCAAACCGAGCGTCTTGGAAATACGAACCCAACGACACCAAAATCAACCCGCAATTTGTGTTACCAAACGGTCTCCGATTTTGACG
>NW_021350695.1:0-355 GCF_001605985.2 Dendrobium catenatum | reverse complement strand
AAATCTCATGGACAGATCTGGTTTCTGAAGCATCGGATCAGGAGAGAGATAATGGTTAAAAGTCTTTCGTGTTTTTGTGTTGTGTTTTTGTTTTTATGTTTTTCATTTTTATTTTGTGTCCTTGTTTTATTTATTCTTTAAAAATTTTATCTTCGTAAAAGTTTTTCTCTAATCAACACACACGTTTACTTTACTAAAAATGAAAAATCTACTTCCTATTTTTTTCTTGAAATCTTTGGTAAGTTGTGTTTGACTTCTCTAAAACAGGCAGAGGAAGGGAACTCATGATTTTGTTTCTCTTTCTCTCTCCTCAAAGAAGTTATTTTACTTTTGATTCAAAATATTCATCATATTT
>NW_021350694.1:0-200 GCF_001605985.2 Dendrobium catenatum | reverse complement strand
AGGCTTGTAGAATAGTCTCAACCTTCCAACACATGTTAGTGGTAAAAAAAAACACACCTAACACACGTTAGGAAGATAAAGAGACTAAATACATGCCGAAAGGAAGGTTTTCTCAAAAGGTCAACATATGTTAGCCCATAAGATGGTTGTATGGGGTAACATATGAAGGTTTGGAACTTGGAGAAAATTGTTATTATCTT
>NW_021350693.1:0-267 GCF_001605985.2 Dendrobium catenatum | reverse complement strand
TCTAGGCTCTCCTACATGAGATTATTGAAAAAAAGGATAAAATTGGCTTTTGGTGTTTCTCTTCTGCTGGTTTAAAAATTATTGGACTTAAAGAGGGTATGCAGTGTCGGACACGGACACGCGTCGGACACGACATGGACATGTGTCCGACACGGCATTGGAGTGTCGCAATTTAAAAAAATAAAATTAAAATCGGACACGCGTGTCGGGCACGGACACGCATGTCGGGTTATTAAATGATAAAATCGTCCATTCTATTTAGCCTTT
>NW_021350692.1:0-312 GCF_001605985.2 Dendrobium catenatum | reverse complement strand
TGATTTATTTAAATTGATTGCGCATTAGAGAGACCTACTTTTCTAGTCTTTTTACTTGTATGCCGTATTTGATTTGACCTGGAGTACGATTTTAGGCTCTTAAGGACTTGTCAAAATTTTTCTACTTTAATTAAATAAAATTTTTAAGACAATATAGAAATTCTAACATTTTAAGAAGTAAGCCCGGGACCGTTGGGAGTTCGCATTTCATAGCCTTAATTCAAATTTAAATCATTTAATCGAGTCGATCAGCATGCATTAGATTAATAAGAAATTAAATTTCTAAAACTTTAAATTTCATTTCCTTGCTCA
>NW_021350691.1:0-351 GCF_001605985.2 Dendrobium catenatum | reverse complement strand
GCATACTTAATTGATGATGCTCCATTAAAGTATATTTCCCATACTTGTAACATCTCCTTTTCTTTGACATTCATGAGCTACTCATCAGGCATATCATCATTGAGTAGTGAATCAATAATGATAGGATGTGTAGCAAGAAAATATGCTATCACCTACCCTTTTATTGCCTTTTATGAGACATATATGATATCAAATTAAAGCCTGCATCACTGCCCACCTGACTAACTGACATGTCAATGCTAGTCTTGCAATTAAGAACTTCATCAGATCGATCTTTGGTATTAAGGTGATTTTATAAGACATCATATACTGACAGAGTTTTTGAACTATGAAAATTAGTGCCAAATAATG
>NW_021350690.1:0-274 GCF_001605985.2 Dendrobium catenatum | reverse complement strand
ATTACAGTGCATGTGTGGAGGTATTTTTGGATATTTGGCAAATGTACTATGGGTCTTCTATTACAGCTTATAGGAGCTTATGTTTGTCATAGTTTTTCTATATTTTCCCATAGATGGTGTGTTAGATACACAACCATCTTTCATCAAGGAGCATGCAAGCCTCAATAATCTTATCCAACTCAATATTCAAAACCTTGTTGAATTGAGATTCATTCACTTCATAATGATTTGATCTGACTTTCTCTTCCCAAACTTATGTGTGAAATCAATGCTA
>NW_021350689.1:0-202 GCF_001605985.2 Dendrobium catenatum | reverse complement strand
TTTTTATTTGTTTTTTTATTGTTCTGATTGTTTTGTGGTCCTATTTTTGATAATATCAAAGGGGGAGAATTTACTATTGTATTTATATATATTTTCTATTTTTAAAAAATATAAAAAAAAACAACAAAAATTTTGTCTTCCCCTTTTTTTTTAAAATTTTTATTCTAGTGAGGGGAGATTATGAGAAAATGTTTTTAATTTT
>NW_021350688.1:0-227 GCF_001605985.2 Dendrobium catenatum | reverse complement strand
AAAAATCAAATATTAGGATTTGATTTGACCCCCCCCACCTTGCCTACATCAAATTTAAATTTGAAATCTTTCCTAATTGGGTTTGATCCATATTTGGAAGGTTTTAACTATCCAATTCAAAATTCAAATTTGCATTACGAGTTAAATGCCCCCTCAATTTCCTCCCTTTAATTAAGGAATTAATCGCAATTTTAAATCTAAAATTTAATTTCAGATTTAAGAATTAA
>NW_021350687.1:0-1035 GCF_001605985.2 Dendrobium catenatum | reverse complement strand
ACCTTGGTATCAAAAACAGACAACGAACCCTAATAAATTCAGCAAACAACAGATTTTTATTGATAACAAGTAAATAAGAACAAGCAAGATACAATGATCCTCTTTTGGGAGGAGAATTTTCTCTCCCAAACCCCACACGCTGTTAGGATCTCTCACAAAATAGTAGACAGCAAGACTACAAACAAAATTCTGCATACAAAACATAACATAAATTGTACTACTTATAGCAAATAATAAGTAATCCTCAAATCAGCCCCCAAATCTATCTTTAATTAGAAAACATCTCATAATTAACCCTCTCCAAATCAGCCCCCAAATCTGCCTTTAAATATGTTCCCTTTAATTAGGAAATATTTCCTAATTAATCTCCTCCAAATCAGCCACCTTTCCTAATATATTTCCCTATATAATTGGAATTTCAATTACGAAATCTTTCATAATTGATCCCTTAATTCCTCTTATCACATAATGAATTAATGTTTTACTAGGTCCAACAACAGGAGCTGAAATCTATTCAGGTTCAGGCCCCCAAGGGCTGCCAATGCATCAATACTCTCCCCCAAAAGTACCACCTTGTCCTCAAGTTGGAATGAAGGGAACTGCTACTGAATAATCTAGTAGGACTCCCACCCGGCCTTGTGCTCCAGTAGGTCCTTTCACCTAATCAACACTTTCTTGCTTCCATGTACTCCCTATTGCACTTCTGTGACCTCCAATGGTTCTAATAACACCTCCATAACGTCCGTCAAAGTTGGGAAAAGTGAAGAAGATTGAATATGCTCTCCTATCACCTGTGACAATTGGAGCACATGAAACACTGGGTGGATGGCTGATGACAGTAGTGTGGGCTCCGAAAATTCCAATTTGTATGTGTGGTTGTGATCCCGGCCTCTCTGCGCCATCGGTTTATTTTTTCTGTTAAGAGTGACGATGACGGTAGAAAGTTTTAACGAGATTAGGTTCTTGGGGAATTTTCAGAAGGCAGATTGGGTTTTAGATTAAGACACTACCCAGAGATTTCGCCCTCATTTGGTG
>NW_021350686.1:0-249 GCF_001605985.2 Dendrobium catenatum | reverse complement strand
AAGGCCTCGTGAGAGTATTTGGTACTTGGACAGTAACTGCTCAAAGCATATGACTGGAGACACTACACAATTTATAATGCTGGAGGTTAGGAATGGAGGCAGGGTTACACTGGGAGATAACACCACTAAGAGAGTGGTTGGCATAGGTATGATTGGAAATTTAAAAAACTTTTTTATTGAAAATATGCTACTAGTTGAAGGCTTAAAGCATAATATCTTGAGTATTAGCCAGCTATGTGATAAAGGATA
>NW_021350685.1:0-379 GCF_001605985.2 Dendrobium catenatum | reverse complement strand
CAGCTTTGCGATAAGGGCTTCATCATAATTTTTTTTGCAAATTCGTGTATTATTAGCTTAAATAATAACATTGATTCGCAGGGAAAGCGGATCAATAATATTTACATGCTTGATTTAAAAAATATTGAATGTGCAGGTTCATTTTGCTTAAAAACTATTATTGATGATTCATGGTTGTGGCACAAGATATTATTTCTTGCCAGTATGAAAACCCTAAGGAAAGTGACCTAGAAAGACCTAGTTAGAGGTGTCCCTAAGCTTAAAATTTCAAAAAACCACTTTTGTGATGCCTGCCAATTAGGAAAGCAAGTCCACTCCACGTTTCACTCCTTTAAGGACATCAGCACCTCTAGACCTTTAGAAGTCCTTCACATGGATT
>NW_021350684.1:0-207 GCF_001605985.2 Dendrobium catenatum | reverse complement strand
TTCACGCATCGCCTGGATTTAACACGCCCACAGAAACCGTTTGGCTGTATTTAGCGTAAATCCAACTTAAATCCCGCTGTAAATCCGATACCAAACAGCTCCTAAATAGGTTTTTGATTGTCGAGGAGTTTTTTGAATGGAGGTTAATGCATTTCTATTTATGACCCATCCTATTATTAGGATTCCCAACTTTGGCATTCCAATCTT
>NW_021350683.1:0-594 GCF_001605985.2 Dendrobium catenatum | reverse complement strand
CAGCAAAAAAGTTGCAGAAGTAGCTCTAAATCATGTACAATATATCTGCACATAGTTTCGTAAAACTAAAAGATTTCATTGTAGATCAAAGAAACAGAGGACTCGAAAGAATATAAGCTGGGAAATTAAGGACTCAGGGGCTGATGTTGCATTCCCTGAGATAAACCTGATCATAATCGACATACTTGGACCAATAGTTGCGATATTTGGTAATGACAATCTCTAACCAAGGCTTCAGATTTCCATTGAAGTGAATGACTGCTGCTCGTTCGATTTCTCTTTGGTTCACATTAGGATTGTAACCGAGGCCAAGCACATGCCAGAACCGGTCCAAGATGAATGTTCTCTTCCAAAAAGTAATCAGACCTGGAGGAAGAGTTCCCAGCTTCCACAGGCTTCTATCTTGGTTCTGCAGAGAGTAAAAACCGGTTCACCGTACTAAGACTTTGTTTGGGACGGCTTTTTTGCTGTTTCTTAAAACAACTTTCTAGTATAAAAATTTTAATTTTTAAACTAGAAAGATGCTTTAAAAAGCAATTAAAAAGTTATCCCAAATGAAGCATAAGTTAAGAAGACTACACAGGATTAGCTTGC
>NW_021350682.1:0-237 GCF_001605985.2 Dendrobium catenatum | reverse complement strand
GTAATCTATAGATTGCAAAAATGTAGACATTCTAATTTTCCAGAAATCAAACGGTATGTTATCAAAGAGTGGTGGACGAGTTATTGAATAACCCTCCGCAGTGTTACGATTACCAAAATTCGACATGATCATTTTTTCAAGGTTTTTTAAAACACTATTTTTGAAAAACTGGCTCTAATACCAATTGAAATTACTAAACGGCAAGAGGGGGGGTGAATTGTAAAAGTCTTTTTCTTA
>NW_021350681.1:0-217 GCF_001605985.2 Dendrobium catenatum | reverse complement strand
TTTGCTGAGCGTAACTTGACTGAAGTATTGCAAGATCGAAATGATTAAATCTTTACTTTTGCCGAGGATGACATGATGCTCGGAACGGCAGACCATAATCGGCCTTTATATGTCACTGCAGAAAGTGACGGGATGATAATCAACCGAATTTTGATAGATCCCGGGTCCTCTATCAACCTTATGAGCTTGAAAGCTCTAAGATCACTTTGTCTCGATG
>NW_021350680.1:0-1732 GCF_001605985.2 Dendrobium catenatum | reverse complement strand
ATTTTTCAAAACATGTTTTCAAAATTCCACCAACAAAGTCCTGGGACATGGTGATCCTATTTCTCTGGCTCTTTTCATTAATGCGGCTGAGTACCTTTCTAAAAGGCTTGCTGATCTTTTTAATTAGTATCCTAGCCTTTACTTTAGAACTTTAGGTGGATTTCATATTTCTCATTTAGGTTTTACGGATGATTTTATTATTTTTACTAATGCCTCGATGAATAGGATTCATAAATTGTTGGGGTTTTTTTACCAATTTGAATTGGTGAGTGACTTGGCTCTTAATAAACATAAGTGTGGTTTTATCACTTCTAAGAAAGTTCTTTTGGATTGTATTATGGCTATTAAGAATTTAACTAGTTTCAATCATGTTTGTTTTCCTTTAAAGTACCTTGGTGTGCCTCTTTATAAGGGTAGAAAGAAGTCCTTTCTTTTTAATAATTTAATAACGGTTGTGCAAAATAGACTTTTGTCTTGGGATTCTAACTTTTTAAGCTTTGGTGGTCAATTAACTCTTATTAAAAGTCTTCTTTATTCTATCCCTATTTATTGTTTTTAAACTTTACTTCCTACTCAAGCTGTGTGTAATAGGATTGATAGAATTTTCAATAAGGTTTTTTGGAAAGGGTCTAGTAGAAACTCTAAAATCCATTGGTCCTCTTGGAATAAATACTGTGGTACTCTGGATGAAGAGGCTCTAGGTTGTAAGTCTTTGAAGGATTTGGTTTATTCATTTTCTTTTAAGTTATGGTATAATTTCTATGCTAATTCAAGCCTTTGGGCTAATTTTATGAATGCTATATATTGTGGGGGAAAGCATATCACCAAGTGTTATTTTAGTAAAGGTAACTCTAAAGTTTAACACCATTTGTGCAAATTGAAATGGGCTGTTGAGTTATCTATCTGTTGGGGCCTACAATATGGATCATATGATACAATTATTTCAAAATTAAAAAATTTAAATACTTACTTAAGTCTGATTAGCGGCTAGGATTTTAAAATTAAATTGATCATTTGTTACGATCTAGTTCGTATAATATAATTAGTTTAAAATTTTAATTTTAAAATTACTATTTTTAATCATTTTTCTATATACCTTATCATACAGTATAATATGAATCTTATGGTATGATTAGTTCAAAAAATTTGATCTCCAGTTACTCCCTTATGTGTGTGTGCGCGGTCGCTCAATTAGCATATACCTTTTGCTCTTTTTGATTTTTGTAATAGAACTAAATGACAAAATATTTTTATTTATTTATTGTTCATTTTTTTTTTTAATTTTAGACAAGAATCAAACAAAATAAACATTATAATCCAATCATAGATTTATAGGAATATTAAATGTGTAAGAAATTAAAACATTAAAAAAAGAATGTGAAGTAGAACTAGCACACCAAATTTTATAGGGTTTTGGTCAAAACTTGACTTACATCCACTCCTTGAAGCCCTCCTCTATGGGCATTTTACTAAACCTTTAATGTGTCTCCTTTAGCTCCCACTATAAGTCAGAGAAGTCCTAACAATAATCTTTCCAACAACCTAGGTGGTAGAGTACCAGAATCATTTTCATCTTATTGGTGAGGCATGGACTCTTGAAGCTTTTCACCCACTTGGTGAAACCAGTGAACCTTGAGTTCTTTCTCACCCTCTTGATGAAGGTAGAGAACCTTGGTCTTCAGCTTTGAATCCACTCTACCTAGAGCTACCTAAGAAACCAACAAAGACACAT
>NW_021350679.1:0-279 GCF_001605985.2 Dendrobium catenatum | reverse complement strand
GGTGACTGTGAGTATTTCTAAACTTAGAAAACCTCTATGGACCCCTTGATGTGGTGTGCGAAACCTTCCCTTTAGGTCCCAGTAGTAACTTCAATTTAATTAGGATTATTTTTTTTTTTGCTCTTAGATCACTAAACCCTTTTATACATATACTAAAAGTCCTAAGGGTTAGTAATAACAAAAATTTTCACCTATATAACAGTAGTGATATTTAAGGACAAAAATTAAGGACCGGGTCTTATAAAACTTAGACTTAGGATGCATGTACACCTTAGGATA
>NW_021350678.1:0-287 GCF_001605985.2 Dendrobium catenatum | reverse complement strand
GTTGGCCTAGTATACCCTTCTTGAACTAAAATTCACAAACGATAATCTAGTGATTGCAGAAATATAGACATGCATGTTTTCCAAAAATCAAAAGGGATATTATCAAATAATGGAGGTCTAGTGATCGAATACCCTTATGGTGTGTTTCAGTTTCCAAAAATAGTCATTCTCATTTTTCAAAAAGTATTCTAAACTTATGGTTTTGAAATAAAGCTCTAATACCACTTGTTGATTATGTATAGGTTGTTAAACATAAACTATTGTCCCAAGGCTAATAAAGAGGGGGG
>NW_021350677.1:0-210 GCF_001605985.2 Dendrobium catenatum | reverse complement strand
CTGAAAACAAGTTCTGTTCCAGATCCGATGATAAGTTATGTTCTGATGCTATAAGCACATCTGTTCTGGTGCCATGAGCACAAAGGGAGGCATAAGGGGCCAGAATCCGAGAGATTCTGTCAGTGTCTGGGAAGGGAGGCATAAGGGGCCAGAATCCGTTGAGATTCTGTCATTGTCAGGGAATCTGTTCTGACTTTTGATATATTCTGA
>NW_021350676.1:0-839 GCF_001605985.2 Dendrobium catenatum | reverse complement strand
TTGTCATTGGTTAATTGATTCTGCTTTGTGGATAGTTATTCTCTATGTTAGAGAGAGTGCCCCTATTCTCTAATATATAGAAGATAAACTCACAACTAAGAACTTTTTAAGAGTTGTAAAAGAGAATGGAGCTTGCAAATACAACAACAAAAATCAGACTGAGGACGTACATAATATCGCGATTTAGATCCAAAACCCTGTCCAGAAAAGAGAAAATGAGAGGAGAGTGAGTCAAGCATGGACTTTCAGGTCTGATTGTTCGCGTCGATGCGGATCCCAGACCTTCTATTGGAAGGAGAAGCTTTGAGAGGTGCGGAGCAAATGCCATCTTGGATCAACTGTGCTTGGAAATATCTGCTTCTACCAGCTTCAAATAGAAGATAGAAGTGAACTATCTTTTTCTAAATCGCCCATGGCTAAAACAAAGATAGCGTAGACCGGGTAGGAGACGTAATGGAGGTCATTCCTTTTCATTTTATAGAAAGAAGCGCTAGTTTCTGCTTTCTCATTTCTCATATGGATGACAAGATGAAACCTATAGGGTTTTTTTTAGCAAAGGTCTAAGGAGAGTATTTAATGTTATCTTTCCAGGCCCTTCTCCAGAGGTTCTAAATATCATAGGGGTAATATAGAATGTTCAGGATCTTTTTCAAAGTTTACCGGTTCATTTATTAATAATATATATATATATGGCCAATGATGCCAACAAAAGATGTGCAATGACGCCAAATTGAAAAATTATATATCAAAAAGCAAAAGATGTGCACAAGCACCAATCAATTGACAAGCGGCATAAAATGATCCCACTAAAAAGCAAGCTCCTCTCTCCTTTCAAAATC
>NW_021350675.1:0-273 GCF_001605985.2 Dendrobium catenatum | reverse complement strand
ACTATAATTATATTTGACTATTATTTTTTCATCACTTTTATGAAATTTCTAGGCGATGAATTTATTTTTATAGCATCTTTCAAAATAATTATTTTTTCTCACAATAATTTTATAATCAACTTTATAAAAAACTGTAGCTATTTCAAATATACCCTAAGTTCCAAATAAAGAAATTCAAATGAAACTTAGGTTATATTTGAAATATAAGAAATTCTTTATTTCATATATTTTTATTGGTGATACGTTATCTCAAAATTATCTTGGTCGGGCACG
>NW_021350674.1:0-219 GCF_001605985.2 Dendrobium catenatum | reverse complement strand
TAATCTTTAAATTATCATTTATGGTGACATATATTTTTCTTGTAAAATTATAAATAATATTTTGACTTTCTAAAAATAATTTTTTCTATTCAAATATATTTATTTTAACATGCATAATGCATTATCAGATACATGATCTTATCTAAATATAAAAGTTTTGACCCAAATTTGAAGAACATAATTAAATATTATTTATTTAACATATCTTTAGATATGATT
>NW_021350673.1:0-571 GCF_001605985.2 Dendrobium catenatum | reverse complement strand
GTGCCCGATCAAGCTAATTTTGTGATGACGTATCAAGTATAGAGAGGGAAGCTATCTCAAACCAAAGCAGAAAAGAGAAGCCATTCATCATGCACTGAATTTCTAATTTTTATATTTAAATTTCTTTTTTCTTTTTATTTTACTTTTGGATTTCTTATTGGCAAGCAAAGAATTCCTAATTACCACCACTGGCTATAAAATCCTCCTCGCCACCGCTCTCAGCTTACCGGCGTTAGAAGAGAGCGAAGAGAGCGAGAGCTTGCGAGAGAACAGCAGAGAAGAAATGGCGAGCGTCCAAGTGTTCGGCTCGCCGGCGTCAATGGAGGTACAGAGAGTTCTTGCTTGTCTATTCGAGAAAGAGGTGGACTTCCAGTTAGTCAAGATGGACAGCTTCAGGGGACCAAAGAGGCTTCCCGAGTTCCTCAAAATGCAGGTTATTTTCACAAATATATTTAAAAAAAAAATCAAAGACTTTTAAATACATATTATTGTATTAATAATTTATATTATAATCATCTTAAAATAAATTCAATGAACTTAAAATTTAATCTTACCAAAAATTTTGATAACA
>NW_021350672.1:0-903 GCF_001605985.2 Dendrobium catenatum | reverse complement strand
CCGAAAAATCCGTCGGAAATAAGAGATTTTCCTGTAGTGAATGTTTATGCTCGCTTTGAGATCATACAATGCTTTTTCATGTTGCATATTTTTCATTAGTGCATGTAATATTTAAACTACTCAAATCCTTTCGATTTGAAGATTCCTTTATAGAATAATGTTACACTCTTCAATCATTTCAAGTAACTTTTAGCCTTCCAACATCTAGGTTTTGAGATAATCTTCATCATATACTTCATAAATTTATGCATAGACTCCAATACATCTACAAAAATGATGTTGATGTGTACAAAAAGTATGAAATTTGCATATATTACTTCCTTTTATGGAAGGGTTGTGGTTATTGAAGTTGTGTAATATAGAGAGGAAATTTTTGATGGAATATTTTTGACTTAGGTCTCCCATCCTCTTTAGGTTTTAGATTTTCTATACCTACATATTCAAAATTAATATTTATTTGATTTTCATACCTCTATCCATTTACCACTTCTCAATGTCAAATCTATGCATGCTCTTATGGATTTATATATTTATTTCTAGAGAGAGATTAGGCTACCTTGCTATGATTTATTAGGATAGTTATCCCGTCTGCGCCTCAAAATTTCATAGCATAGTCCTCTACGCATCACATAAATTGGGTAAGCATAAAAGTATGCTATATGAGGCCTTTTTGAGTGAGATCTCTCCATTTTTTTGTAGCTATTAAGTAATCAAATTATTACAATCTTGGCGGCTATTGGAATCTTTTGGGTTGAAGACCAACTAGTTGATTCTTCCATGAAAAGCTAGGGTGGCTCCTCTATCATGAATTATTAATGCTAGCATAAGAATTAGGGTGATTCATCCAACCTAAAAGTATCATATATCATCCTATAGAAATTGTTTATCTATTTAACAAAATTA
>NW_021350671.1:0-231 GCF_001605985.2 Dendrobium catenatum | reverse complement strand
TACAATCTTGCCTATTTATAAAATGGACACTGATGTCAATAATGTATAAAATAGAGGTGAGAAAAGGTTAGTTTTATAAATTTCTAAAATTTGAGTGTGATATATATAATTATCCTTATATTTATCAAGGGGACTATAACATTGATAATTTTTTTTCATGAATGATTTATTTCTCAAAACTAAAATATATGAATGGTAAAAAAAACATAATAATGGTATCTCCAATAAATT
>NW_021350670.1:0-268 GCF_001605985.2 Dendrobium catenatum | reverse complement strand
CGTCAGTAGGGACTGTAGGAAGAACGAAGGCTAATTTGACTCAACAAGTTCAAGTGATCGTAGTCTACAAAATTCTCCCAAATGACTGGAGAATCAAAGTTCCAGTGGAAGGATGAGTCTCGAGCAACCACTAAATGTTCGTAGGCTCCAAAATCTACAACCACAAAAGATGACTCCAAATTTACCAACTTCAGCAAAATCAGCATTGGGGAGCGCAATTCCCATAGCTCAAGTCTGAAGCCTGAATGGGTGTAAGAGGTCGGATCCA
>NW_021350669.1:0-369 GCF_001605985.2 Dendrobium catenatum | reverse complement strand
GGAAGTGATTTTGTAAGGGCTTCTCCGCCTAGCTGTGAGGGTTAAAGGAGAGTCATGATTTTAGTGCAATACTTAGATGGTGCCTCCAAGGAGTGGACGTATGTCAAGGTTTGACCGAACCACTATAAATCCGGTGTGTTCTTTTCTTATTACCACTATAAATCTGCATTTATTTTTCTTCTGCACTTAATTTCTGTAGTGATTTTGGTTTGAGTTTTCTTTTTGGTTTTAAAGTTATCCAATTCACTTCTCTCTTTGTTAGCCTTGGGCCAGTTCTATAGAGCTTAACATCCCTAACAAACTTTCAAGTGTTTTCAGAGCACTTTCTAGTACCATCTGAGCACTTTCAAGTGGTATCAGAGCAAGTTT
>NW_021350668.1:0-376 GCF_001605985.2 Dendrobium catenatum | reverse complement strand
TTTCAAGCAACTAAAAGAAATTCAAATTATTGCAAATCTAACTTACACAATTATCACCTTCAATAGTAAAAAATGTAGGAAATAATGAAGGAAAAAAAATGATAAGCAAGCCCATACTTGTATGAGGGGATAGTCTCTCAAATTCCAAATCTCACACTTGATTGATGAGTTGAAACCCAAAAGAAGGATTTGCACATCCCAAGCGAAATTTTATATGTAACAGAATAATTTTCTTACATGCCTTATATCCTTTTTTTTAATTATGAAGTAAAACTCAAAAAGCGGACCATTGAAAGAAGGAACCGACTTCAACAATAAAGAATTTTAGGAAGACGCTAAAATAGCTGCAGGCCTGCTGAAAAAACCGCAAAAAAAA
>NW_021350667.1:0-208 GCF_001605985.2 Dendrobium catenatum | reverse complement strand
CGACCGACGACCAAAGCTGGTTGCCGCCTCCGACCACCTTAGCCACCGCTATTATAATAGCTCGTATTTTCACTTTGCCAAATTTTCTCTAGAGTCATTATAGCTCCAAATCAAAAACCGTCTTCATCATATTATTTTGATTGTGTAGATCTTGAGTAGTGTATATGATTTTTTGGAATAAATAAATAAATAAATAAATATATCTATA
>NW_021350666.1:0-234 GCF_001605985.2 Dendrobium catenatum | reverse complement strand
TCAGTTGCCTTGAAGCATAGGCAACGACTCTTCCATTCTGCATCAATACACAACCCAATCCTTTGTGAGAGGCATCACTATAAAGCTGAAATCCATTCGTCCCTGAAGGAATGGTAAGCACTGGAGCAGTCATCAAACACTGTTTTAATCTCTGAAAAGCCTCTTCACATTGGTCTGTCCATACAAATTTCACTGCTTTTTGGGTTAATCTAGATAATGACATAGCTATTCGAG
>NW_021350665.1:0-323 GCF_001605985.2 Dendrobium catenatum | reverse complement strand
TGGTTGGATTGACGGCCGATCTTGAATCCCTTGATCAAGAACCGTTTGATTGACGTTTGAATGATGTAGTGAAGTCGGAATTCAGTGATCTTAGGCTCGTTGGATTCATCTCGTCGAGCCGCTCGATTTAACTATAAGCTTGTGATGTTTGGAATCCGTTTGGTAATCCAAATTGTGGTTTGAACCTTCCAACAGTGTTTCAGGTCATTGATTTGGACCCATTTGGGCTCAGATTGGGTCGAATTTGGTGTCATTGGGTTCGTATTTCCGAGACGCTCAGTTCGACTGTAAGTTTGCTGAAAAGGAGTTTAGTTTTTCTTGAT
>NW_021350664.1:0-457 GCF_001605985.2 Dendrobium catenatum | reverse complement strand
TCCTTTGCCGACCACCTATCCATAAGCCAGTTATTCTTCTTTAATGAGTCTTGAATGAATTGGATAATATTGACATTATCACTCTCAATGATCAACCCCTTGCACTTCAACATCAAACTCTTAAGGAACTCCTTCACCGTGAGAACGGCTTCCATCTCAAGCTGGGAAACATCCCAATGGGCCTTTTTCTTCCCAAATGCAGTGATCAACCGGCTTTGTGATCCCGAAAAACACCACCAATACCAGTAAGATTGGAGCTAAGCAAAGAGGCATCCAAGTTAATCTTAATCCAATCTTTTGGTGGAGGGCACCAAGTATTTGGAAACTCCCTAAGGAGATTGGTACCCCAGCTAGAGAGATATGGACCAGATTTGGAGATGGCTAAGAACAATGCATTAGAAGCAACCATAGAACAAGGCAATGCAATCTTACCATGCTCCACAGAATTCCGTTTCTT
>NW_021350663.1:0-286 GCF_001605985.2 Dendrobium catenatum | reverse complement strand
GCAAGAGCTGTTTTATGTTAGCATAAACAACATGATGCATAACTATGATGATGACAATGATTTTATTAAGGGTTTGCACAACTTCTTGATTAGAGAAATAACAAAAAAAGCTATTAGCAATTAAAACAACGAATCAAAACGTAAGAGGGGTCATGCCCGTTTAGGCTAAGTTACATATCAAAAGATTTGAAGCTTCAAAATAAAGTAGAAAATAACATCATGCCAAGATAGTAGTCTCAACAGAAATCCCTAGTTTAACAATAAGAGTTAGAAACAAAGAAGTGCA
>NW_021350662.1:0-226 GCF_001605985.2 Dendrobium catenatum | reverse complement strand
CGCTAATGCTATCAAGTGGCTACAACAACTGAATGATTGGAATTTCAAAGGCCACTACAACTTCACGGGGCCTGACCTGGACTTCTTATTGGATTTCAAGCAGGTTATTTTTTAGCACATTCCCCGGGAGTGCAACAAACCTGCTGATTTTTACGCTAATTTAGCCACTTTTGGCAATTTTACTTCTTATGATGTAAATGTTTCGGGGTTTCCCCTATCCCTCTTG
>NW_021350661.1:0-1428 GCF_001605985.2 Dendrobium catenatum | reverse complement strand
GAGAGAGAATGAGAGGGAGAGAGAAAGAATGAAAGAGATAGAGCTAGAGAGAGAGAGTAAGAGAGCGAGAGAGAGAGAGAGAGAGAGCTGAACTTTTGGATTTGCATTCATTTAATCAAAAGGTGTAAGTACAACAAAAAAATAAGAAAAAAGGAGAAGCTAAGAGCTAGCCGGTCCTTCAATAAACAAAAAATATCTATCTTCCTCAAGGATGTCAAAAAAACCTTTAGGAATACATTCATTGAATCTATCCCCCCAATCCAAAAAAAAAAAGAACTCTCGACAGCCCTTTGAGCTCAAAAATGGGCTGCTCAATTAAACCTTCTATAGCTATGTATAAACATGACCTTTTTGAACAACCATATCCAGTTAAGTTGATCATAATCCATAGGCTGTAATTTCCACATCTCCTTATACTTAAATATCTTCATATATTGAATGACACTGGCATTATCACCTTCGATGATAATACCACTCACCTCATACATCCAATCAAGAAGGAGCTTACCTATGTAACGAAAGTCCATCAGCGCTACGTATGTGCTATCCATGTGCTTAACACTCCAACCATCCGGAATAATAAGCATCCCGTCACTGTTACAAATGATAATATTGATCCCTCTTGCATTCGAACTTTGCAAAGACCCATCTAAATTAATTTTCAACTAACATGTAGGGGGGACACTAGGAGGATGAAGAATATAATCCAATGGATTGAGAGGAGTCTCGTTTCTCCAGGAAGAGAGAAAAGTAGTCTTGATTAAGAACCTCTGGAATATTGGCAGCCAAAGACACAAGAGAGAGAGAGAGAGAGAGAGAGAGAGAGAGACGGAGAGAGAGAGAGCTAGGGAGAGGGAGAGAGAGAGATGGAGGGAGAGTGAGAGTGAGAGCGAGAGAGAGAGAGAGAGAGAGAGAGAGAGAGAGAGAGAGAGAGAGAGAGAGAGCAAGTGAAAGAGAGAGAGTGCGAGAGCGAGAGTGAGAATGAGAGAGAGAGAGAGAATGAGTGAGTGAGAGAGCAAGAGAGAGTGTGTATGTGTGAGTAAGAGAAAGGGAGAGAAAGAGAGGGGGGAGAGAGTGGGCAAGAGAGAGAGAGAGCTAGGAGGAGGAAGAGAGAGAGAGCGAGAGAGAGAGGAAATGAGAGGGAGAGAAAGAGAGAGAGAGAGAGACGGGAGAGAGAGGGGGGAGAGAGTGGTAGAAAGAGAAAGCGAGAGCGAGAGTAAGAATGAGAGAGAGAGAGAGAGAATGAGTGAGAGATAGAGCAAGAGAGAGTGTTTGTGTGTGTGAGTAAGAGTGAGAGAGATAGAGAGAAAGAGAGAGAGAGAGAGGAGAGAGAAGAGAGAAGAGAGATAGAGAGGGAGAGAGAGGGAGTGGGAGAGAGAATGAGGCAGAGAGAGAGAGAAGAGAGAAAGAAAGGGGGGGAGAGAGAGT
>NW_021350660.1:0-209 GCF_001605985.2 Dendrobium catenatum | reverse complement strand
ATTGTTTATATAATATAATGTATATCATATTGTATGATTGATTTCTTAGTATTATCTTATTTAGTAGTGGGAATTAAGAGATGAAATGATACACATTAAGTTTAATTGATCTACTATATGTTCATATCTTGCATACTAGCACTACTAATAGGTTAATATTTTCGCAATAGTTTATAACAGAGGTTTTAAAATAACTACTAAAGATAGAG
>NW_021350659.1:0-211 GCF_001605985.2 Dendrobium catenatum | reverse complement strand
TGGTGGGGGAATAGATGATGGACACGATTAAGATCTCATGGTTTCATCGTCCTGGGCCATCGTAGTCCCTGGTCTACTTAGTCAGAGGAGGTAGTCGACTCAACCTAACAGAAGGATTTTTATCGACAGTCATGGGTTGCTTCATCCAAGGGTATCTTGTAGACCTGCAGTGAGTATTTGTCTAAGGGGACAAATTTGAATTTACCTTAGC
>NW_021350658.1:0-203 GCF_001605985.2 Dendrobium catenatum | reverse complement strand
TCGCCATAAGCAAGGATATACTGGGCAATCATGCTTCACACAAACAATTATAAATTTCGTCCTATTCGATGCGATGACAATATATTGCACATTATTTTTAATTGCCCAACCTTGTAAAGCAAATTGCAGATCTGTCTTCCTTGTGAAGCACATCCCTTCTATTAATTCATTCGGAATCGAGAACTCATCCTCTACTATCACCG